>NC_136614.1:28624948-28924948 GCF_933228915.1 Telmatherina bonti | reverse complement strand
TGATATATCCCCACGGGTTAAGCAACATCCTTAATGTAATGTGCAGAGTGGAGCAGAGGAACGGGCATCATGTTTGGTTGATGTTGAAGTTGAATCTGGTATGTGAGATTTTGTTTTCCTTTCTAATGCTGCACTACTTTCCTAAACTTCAGCTATCAATCAAACCACCACGAAAATATAAAAATAACACAGATACACAGGGTATTGCTTGTCAAATCTACACAATATAGTTGCCGTTGTTCAAAGTGAATCCAAGCACGAGAAGAAGGAAAAAAAAGAAATGCCAATTATGCTACGAACAATTTACCTCTCATTTTCCCATCTCCAGAGCACCGGGCCGGTTGAAGATGATGGACGCGAGCAATTTCTCTAAATCGGCAAACATGCAAATAACTTTCAGTGCATCTCCCTCGGCACTTTCCCCCCACAGTAGTCTAGATTGCAGCCTCCTGTCCTAATTGTTCCCAAACATCTCACGCCAGCAGCGCGAGTTAATTGAGAACGAGAGACGCTGATCTCCCATGATGGAGAGCCTTGCATAAATGAGTATTCCCAGAATGAGTATTCACATTAAATCGGCCAGTATAAGGAAGAAAAAAAAAATTAGTTTGGTCCAACCTGAAGTCTGGAGAACTGGAGGATTTTCGATTTCTTCTTCACAAGCTGTGCCTGGTTCATTTCAGTAAGAGTCTTTAATTTAAGGTCTCTGGTGTTGCGGGTGTATCTGTGAAGTGTTTTAGCACCCAAAGTTAAAGGGATGTCATATTTAAGGGGCACATTTGTATCGTACTTAATGCATGGAAAAGAATCCTTGAATAAAAAAGACAAATCTGGTCTTTTACTTGTTTTAAATCACTGGTTCCATCTTGGGCAGCATACCAGAGCTAATGCAGCTGTGGGCCACAAGCCTCAAATATGAGATGAGACTATGAAGCCAAACAACACACTCATTCTGAAAATGTGCGTGTCCATGAATGCAGAAATACTCAAGAAGACCTTCAGAAAGACTGCACAATGCACAAAGTAAGTGATGGTCATTATTAATGGCGAGGTCATCTGCCATTCTGCCTTTTAGCTTTTCATTGTGCAGGGCAGAAGTAGAATTTTATTCATATGTTATATAACTTCTCAAATAATTGCCAAGCCCTTTTGGTTTCTTACTGAACATTATGCAAGCTGACACTCTACCAGCCAACAGGGCTGCTATTAAACTGTATATTATTTGGAGAAAAGACAAGTTGCAAGATAGAAACAGGCATTAGGGGGGAAAATATTGATTGAAGTGAACAATATGCTTATTCACCTGTTTGATATATATTGGTCATTACATTAATCCTTGTCCAGACTAAAGAGCTTTATCATAAAGTATTTGTAATGATGGTATGGAGAAAAGCCATAGACTTTGGAAGCGTAAGCCATTAATTTCACTCTGTTTGAATCTCCATATCAGAATCCTCTCATTGCCGTACGTTAGCACGTCTGTGAGCATGCATTACCATAGCTCTGCATAATGTGTTGAAAACAGCCGAGGACAGGCAACTATAACTAATGTGGTTTGCATTTGTCACCCTTGTCTGCAGCGCATGATCAAAGGAATATCCTCACTGCTACACGGATTAAACACAGAAGGATGACTTAGGTTAAGTCTTTTGCAGGTTGTGACAACAAAGTAACCAGTAAGTACATAAGGAGCATGCTAGTTGACATATCTAATGCCAGGTCTCAGATTATTTATGAAGTAACATGCATGATGTGGCGAAAAACAGCTCCGTGGCTCCAACTAAACGCAGGCTTATCTGAATGTGCCTTAGAGGATGCATGCCTTCAGTGTTTGTTTGTCATTTTGTTTGCTGTTGGCAGGATTAAACAGGAATTTCAAGAAACCTGTTGAAACAGGGCCAAACAGGGAACTAGTGTGGATATAACATTGGCTTTGGAACATGACCAAAGACTGACCTGTTTTTGTAGAGAATTTATCTTAAGACTAGAATTGATTTGATGGACATAAATAAACTGCATGGATTTGTTTGTATTAAAACAGTTAAGATTATTCCATTACCTATTAAATCCATGATTACTAATCCCACGATGCCCTTAAGTACAAGGCATATTTAAAACAAACGTGAAGACGGGGTCTATGAATATGCTAAGTTAAATCCACCCACACTGCTGCCTGTCGTGCTTATTTTGACTCTGCTATGACTGGATCTAATATTTGGGACAAATAAACCTGAGATTGCAGAAATTCTAATGTCATTTTTAAAAGATCCATATAATATATTCACCACTTGCCAAATAGCTAGGACTGCACCTGCTAGTAGCTAGCTTATCAAGTTTGGTAGCTTGGTAAGTCGGCTTAATGTGTGTTCTACTAGTCCTCAGAATTTTTGCCAAAAATAACGAAGTGATCTCAATTTTTCTATCAGCAGACTTGTAAGGATCTTGATTTAAAGATGGCTGTTCCCAGTAGGTACCACCTGCAGTTCATTATTGTTCAATTTTACTTCATAATGTTAACAGCAGAGAGTTTAATTATGTTGTGGTGGTATTTTCTTTCCTTTTTTTTCTTTGTTTTTATTTTACAGCATTAGTTGTTAAGGAAGTGTCTATTTTTTCTAAATTGGTGTTATTGGATGCCGAATACCTGGTAATGACATCACATCTTTTTATTTTACAGCATTTATCTGTAAAGGAAGTGTATTTTTTCTAAATTGGTGTAATTGGATGCCAAAAACCTGGAAATGACGTCGCAACTCAGCCACTTTGAATTCCAAGACAATAGAAATGCACCAATAGTAGTTTTGGCTGCAAAGTAAGTGACCATTAGCCTTTCAGCTAGCATCTGTTGCTACTAAGGCTAGCTCTAGTAAGCAACCACTTTGCCTAGCGGTAGTATAATAATACTGCGGCTGCAGTTGTTACCACCTTAATTACCCAAAGTAGCCGATCTTTTTAGTAAATTTAGGTAGTAGGTGTTTGGTTGAAGTAGATTGGCTCAAACTAGCAGCCACCTGCTTACCAGAGCCACAGCTGCTTCTATGCTCTTCCAGCCAGTAAGATATAAGAAAACACAGGATGACACAAATATTCTGACACTTCTACTGTGGTAACCTTGCTAGTCAAAGCAACTGGATAACTTCACCTCACAGCCTGAAGCCTTGCCTCTTATTACATCAGCTAGTCACTACACAGGCATATTGGCTATGGAGCTTCACTCTGCAAATGTTCAGTGTTTGTTCCCACAAGGTTTTACATGAAGTTCGTCTGTCTGATATCACTTTTCCAAAGCTCTAGGTTGTGCTTTGTAGATTCAAGGTTATTGCACATATAGCTTATTTTGCTCACATGACTTGTAACATAAAAATATAATATGTTAACAAGGGTTAACATATTATTATTGGACACCAATAAACAGAACTCAGTACTGAAAATACTACTTGGGATGCAGTGCTTCACAGTAAAAACATAAAAAAAAAATGTGCTCGCCTTGTAATGCTATGTGTAAATTCAACAACATTTCTTGTTTGGCGGCAGAGTAAGACAGTGACAGAGGCAAAGAGTCGAACAAAATGTAACGTGTCTGTCATGTCAGTATGTTTCTCCTCATGGAACCATCATTAATTAAGTGTGAGATTGGTCTCTCCATTTCCCACCCTTGCCTCTTACCCCTGTTGATCCAGAGATGTCAAGGGATGTGTCATTTCTAACCTCGGGAGAAGAAACAGGTAGAGTTGGTTCAGCGGACCAAAAATAGATGTGCATGAAGATACCAAAACACACAGCTTTTAGTCTTCACAAGCACACCTACTTCTAAACCAGCTGTGCACATGCCCGAGTCCAGCACTGTGTCAGACACCTATAGCTCTTTTTCAGCACTGCAGTACATCACTAATGAAAGCTCAACTCCCTGAACTCCACTATACTACCCAGAGGGGTGGAGAAAGCTGCCAAACGCGTACAGGTCCTCTCCTTACCTCTCACACCACAGTATTTGACAGCCAAATAGGGACCTGTAAAATTAAAGGCCTTGGCAAATGAAATGCTGCGACACGGTAGCATGAATCAAAGCAGATCCTGTCATGGGAGCTTGTGGAAGAAGAATGAACAGGGCGTGCTCTCCGAAGGAACACAAAAATAAAATGAAAAGTTTGTAGGGGTAAAAAAAACCCCATTGTTACTGTTTAAGTTATCAAGGTGCATAATCTTGTATCCAATGGCCACATCGTAGGTATTGACATAAGAGACATTGGATCATCATTCCTCCTCTAAATGTACATGGCTTTGTATAAAAGCTGGTTTTTAGCAAGATCTTTCATTGATATTAATAGAATTAACCATAAAATGTGTTTTACCCAGCTTTTTGCAATCTGAGGTGACCTTGTTTCTAGAGCAAGAGACGGTACGGTAATGTGTCTCAGTTCAGCCATCATAACAACAGAGTAGTGCTGCCACATGGACAGAATGGATGCAGACTTTTCATCAAACCTCACATATAAAAAAATTTTGACATTCTGACTCACCCTGTCACTTCTGTCCAAAAATCACGGGCTATTTAGTGGCTTTTTCACAACTCGCAGCCAAACCATCACCTACTTGCGCTGATACAGACATACGAGTGTCAGCGCTGACATGAGGCACCATCGTCACTGAACGCCTGGCAATCTGATGTTGAGGTGGAGAGGATGATAACAGAGGTCTGTCATCAAACAACCAAACTTCTCTCCCCCTTTCTTGCCCATGAGGGAGAGTTATTGCTTTAATATAGACAACGAACGGTTCAATTTGTGCTCTGGGTGTCAAAGGACTGCTGGGCGTGATTACTTTCTTGGCACTGTGGTGACATTCATTGGCTTGGACTTGGGACGTATTGGAGAATGGCCTCTCTTAGTCCAGAATCTGAGGGGCTGAGTGACGGATTGAGAGAGAGAAGGAGAGACTGAAGAAGAGAGAGAAATGTAAAGAAAAAGCATGGCCGGCTTTGCACACCTCAGTGAACAGCAGCTCTTTTCAATCCTCCACAGAATGAGAAATACTGTATCCTGACCTTGGCTGATCAAGCAGAGAAAAAAGGAGGGCAGCCACAATCCACTCATGCTTAGTCCCGAAATAAAAAAAGACCCCAAAACTCATTAAACAGAAGAGAGGGTAGAATAAGCCTCGTTTTTACACTTTGTCACATTTTTAAACCTGATTAGCGAGAAAACAGAACCTTTAGCTGTCAGACAGCTGTGTTCCGCATGAAGGAAAAACTGTTTTCCATTTCTAAATCATCCAATTATCCTACAATAAAATAAGCAATTGAACACCACACTACATATGATATTTATAGGGTTAGTTTAACATGCGGGAAAAGAGACAGTAAAAACAACAATTTACAGTTACGGTGAATGGACTGCATTTATATAACAAGATTCCTGACCAATCAAAGGGTTTTGAGGCGTACAATGCTCCTTTTTCTGAATCATGAATACACTCTCAAGATAAAGGAGCAGTTTGGCTCTATCCTCATTCTCCTCTTTACCATCCTAAATCCTAAATTTGTTTAAGAATTGAGGAGTAGTGATCAGGATAATCTGGGGGACTCGGTTCAATTGGTTGGGTAAAGCCAATAAAATGTCACATCTTCATTTGGTTTTGTTTGTTTTCATTTTGGACCTTAATTCAAGCAGACCAAACCACCTGGACAGTGCCATTACAACAAATGCTTGTTAGGGACTATATTACCAAAACGATTACTGACAGAGAAGACAAAAAGCAGGAGTAAGGAAAAAACCTGGCTCATTTATTGGCCAGGACTAAATATGCAAATCCCTTCCCTTAAGCCTCCCTTCCCTTAAGCCAGCTTGTTCACCTGAAAGCTAACAATGGAGTAACACAAAGTTAATGCAGTCTTGAGATTTCTGTTCTTACTTTTGGTGTTGGGGTCCCAGATAGACCAAGGCTGGTCCAAACTAACTGTACCATCCATGTAACTAGACAGGGGTTTGCTTTAAAGGTGAAGTATGCAAGATTTTCAATATTTTCTAAATAAATTAACTAAAAAAATAACTACAATCATAATTAGATAGTTTTTTGAACATGGAGGTTCCTGTCTGTCCATATTTGATGCGTTATTAAATTACAAGTTTGATTAATGACAAATGACAAGAAGCACTTCTTTTTTTTTTTTTTTTAACTGGTAGGCAAACATTTAAGAAGGGTTTTTGTTATCAATTAAACTTGTAATTTAGTAACACATCAAATATGGACAGACTGGAACCTACATGTCTAATTATGATTGTAGTTATTTTTTAGTACATTTATTTTGAAAAAATTGAAAATCTTACATACTCCACCTTTAAAGTGGACCAAACTACATGACACAATCTTGACTCTGACCAGGCCTACCTGAATGGTGGGTGGTGAGCGCTGTTTGCGAGTAGTTGTGGTTGACAGGGTGGTGGTGGTCTCGATAAAGGTGGTGGACATCTCTGGTGGTACTGAGGTGGTGGTACGTGCTGCACCCCGGCTTGAAGGCACATCACCCACCAACCGCACACTGCCGTTCACCTTGATGTTGGGGTGGCCCTCAGCAGCCATGTTGAGGACCTTGAGACCGTTGTAGTAGAGACCAGAGAGTTGGCCTTGGTAGGGTCGCTTTCGGTCATTTCCGCCAATCGATATGGTGGCCTGGGTGTTGAAGATTGTCAGCTGCCGGCCTGGTTCATGGAGCAGGGAAAAAGGTTCAAAAACACAAATTACACAAAGCAAATGCTGTATTGCTTTTCTGCTTAGAAAAGATAGTTGGTTGTCTTCAAATCGCCCTGATGATGTGTCATGCTTATTACTTATGAACTCTACCTTCCTATTCATTTTACATGACAACAGATGCTGCATTTAGCATAAATACTGCAAGGGAGCACATGCACATGTAAAACATGTCTTAAACATGTTCTCTACAGATATTTTTTAATATTCAGTGAACAAAACTATAGACCTGTGCAGTGACATGATTATTAAACATATCTATACAGGCTTTGGTTTATTTTGACCATAGTATCAACAGCACATGGCTCTAATGCGCCGTGTGAATTTCATTAGCAGAAGCCTAAACAACGCAGTCAAAACATGCAGCTCATGCATTAATCATGGGAAGAAAACACACTAAACCTTTACAATACAAGAATCATAATTAAAAATCTCATTTGTATAATTTACAGACAAGGAACACGGCAAGCTTGTTACATTTGTTTGTTTCGTCACACAAAAACACATTAGGTATGGAATGGCAGGGACAGGGCGTTCATATCACAGAAAATGAAATAGCACGTGTGGAGTCATGCATGCAGCAGTAATGGGATTTTTCAAACCTGTCAGAGTTTTAGCAGTTGTTAAAGGGACTTTATAATAAGGTTAAGATGTTTATGTGCAATGAATTTTAAAAAGCAGTTTATAATGGTATTATGAAGAGTGAGATCATGTATTATGCAGCCCCACCCCCCTCCCAACCCCCTTATTTAAAGAAATAAAGAAGGGGAGCAAAGTTCTTTTTAAATCCCCACAAATGTATTAAACATAAACAAGATGCTGAATTGATAATCTAAGTGATTGATATGTACAGCTATCAGGGCACAGCGCACCTCGACGGGTGCACTGTGACGCAATGCTGTCAAAAAGGCTCCAATTATCTCTCCATCACCAAAAATGGGTTAGAATTTTATTTATTTTTCTTTTGCGATAAGTACAAGTAGATAAATTACAGCAAAGAGGAGCACCTACTGTTTGGAAAGTTTTCAGGGCGATATACCCACTGATTAGTTTGCTCTCAAACACTGTTGTGGATTTAAACCAAGGGAGTTAATCCTCTTCCCAAAACAATCGGCGCTGCTGTTGCTGCATAGATAATAACTCTTCCAAGTCAATTTTCCTCAAAAGATTAGCAGCACTTGATACTTAACATCTGACTGTTTACACAGTCTCCCTCCAGTCCCTTTAACTGGACACCATGATTCAACAATATTTAAAAAGATGGTGATGGCAAAAAGGAAAAATAAAGAAATTATAAAGGAAAGAAAAAGAGACATAAAGATACGCCTTGTTTTACAAATTTTTAAAGGGTTTAAAGGGTGGCTTTTCATTCTCAAAGGTTGAAAGGGAGCAAGCCGGTGGAATGACAGAAAAGAAAAGAAACATACTAGAAGTTTGATAAAGATTTACCTTTCTCCTGAAGCCAATCTTCTACTGGCCGGGTATATTTGAACGGGATTTTCTTATTTGCCATTTGATAGCGCTCAATGTCGCTGTTGCCTTTAAAGTTTGACAGTTTGACAAACAGCTTGAAACAGTTGGCAACAGACATCACACATTTATACAGTGGTTTATGATGAGGTTTATCTTTGTTTATAAAGATTTATAAAAGCTTTATGTTTTTTTTTTCTCCCCAAGTACTTTAGTTGCTTTTTTTCTTTTAAACTTCATATTTGTAATGCACACTCCACAGGAAGATTTCACAAAATATTCAGAGATAAAAAGCACAGCAGGCATGAAAAGCTGCATAAAAAACCTGTAAAAGTAAGTAAAAACATAGCACATAGCATCACATTCTTTTACAACAGAAGAAACACATTAAATGGCTTTCTCTGAAGCAAACTGCTTGTAATATAAGAGCGCTAATTCTCCCACTGGACATCATCTGCTTTTACATTTCTAGGGCCAACAAGTGATTTGCTTTAACAAGTTATTTGGGCGGAAGGAGGTGTGCGGCTGGTTTGCGAGGAAAGGAGGGCAGTGTTCGAGCTAAAGGAGGTAATTTTCAGTATGCCAGACCCACTGGGGGTGAAGTCCCACAGTGACACAGATTTGAAGAGGACAATGCATACAAATGAGATCATTACTGACATCGCAGGAGGCCCTCTGCGTACAAAAAGCGCTGCAACAGCTGCCTCGTTCTCCTCCTCTGAGGCGCGTTCCAGGTACAGTGGAATTAAAGATGATAAACCTCCTTTTACAGGTAATGTTGGGTGTATTCTTAGTATCATTTGTGGGATGACACGGTTTCCTGTTGCTAATGCTCCAGGGTGTGATGTTTTGTCTGGAATCACAGAGCCGGTCCCCTTGACAGCTAAGGATTGAGATGTACAAGTTTGTTTTCAAACGACTTTGAAGTAAGAAAAAGAGAAAAGCCGGTGAAGAATTATGAACAGCGTGACATCAGTCAGTACCCAGGTGAGAAGGTAAAAAAAAAAAAAAGAAGTGGGTTTTGAATCCTTTATGGTGTAGCACACAAGGTATGACTTCATAACTGCAAATGTGTCTACTGTGGCTGCTGGGATTGTCTCGGGTGGAAGTTGTTAACCTCCAAAGGCAGACACCTGACTGGAGCTGGGACCAAACTGTTTCTGATCAAATCATGGTTCATGTATTTGCCTTCCATTACATTACATTATGCAAAGTTGAAGTTTCATAAAGCCACACCATTAGTTTAAATTCAGAGAAAAATACAGTCCTCGTTTTTATCCAGCTGGGAAAAAAAAGTGCGATTATGGCTGTGAGTGGACTGAGTGAGCTAAAGGACTGTGTCTGCAGCGTGCCAACAGGTTAATCAGCTCCAAGCAGGACTCCCAACCCATCCCTTTGATCTCTAGCAGGTATCCAGTGACAGCCAAATACACCGTCCTCTGGACAAGTGCCACAAGGGAAAGCATGGTGGCTGTATGAAAAATTGGAGGGCAGCCAGGAAGCTTCTGGGAAAGGCTGAAGAAGGAGGATAAACTGCATCTACAAACAGTTTTTAATCTGTCCATCTTATCTCCAGTTTATGCGTTTGTCTCAAAGCAGTCACATGTTCTTGTTGTTGTTGGAGGGAAATTGTGTCTAAACCTGAGAGAAGAAACTTCAAACTGTTGTGCTAATGATGTGGTTTCAGGTATTGCTCTTACGTTGTTCTCAGTGATTAATGAGGTGATGGCACCTCCATGTAATGAAATACCCCATGAGCTAATTGTCCAATTAATGAGAAAAATCTCTACAGTTTGTCAATTTGATATTCAATTTCTAGAGGTGACTTAAGAATGGATCACCTTGCCAATAATAACTCTATTGTTTATTAAAAAATCTGTCTGCCTTCAAGGTTTCATGTCTTTTTTCCTTTGCAAAGAAAAGTGGTGAGGTAATTCCGCAAAGATTTTTGTTCGACCTTTCAGTTTGAAGGGGTCAAAAACGAGAGGGTGAAATGAAGTATTTGTAGGAATCAGCCTTGACTCTGAAATCCAGACAGATTAAAAATTGGAAAATTTAGACGAGGCATTCAGGTTTTATGAGGACATAGGATTTTTAAAGTAAGAATAGATCAAATTCAAACAAGAGTTTGTCTAAACATACCAAAAGACTAAAACCTACATAATACAAAATGGAGACTAAAAGTGGAGTTGGACTGTTAAATAGTTTATTTTTTCATTTTCTTTTCAGGAACTTTTGGACTTATAAGTTATTTAATATGCTGCAGAGTAGAAATTTAAGAAAACCAAAAAACAATTCTATCTCTAACTCCACAGCATTACTAATAGGTCTACAAACGTGTTAGCATGGAACTAGCCAACCATGCTATCATACTGTTGTGCTATAGCTAACTTTTCTAACTCCGTCATGGAACTATGGATGCTATACTTTGAAGGACTTGGGCTGCTTACTTGTGCAGAGGAACAAGGAGATAAATAAGTAATTCTGTGAATAAGAAAGATCATATGTGACACAGGTCTACACACAAACTCAAAGAATCATATTTATGCTAGGTGGATTAAGGCGCTAAATTAATGAGCTTGCACGAGTGTACACAGTACTTTATATGCATATGGCCCACTTAATATGATACTAATTTTTGAAGAAAGAGAAGCAAAGGGAACACCTGATTTATTTACCAGCTGGCAGCTTTATGAATTTTTACTGGGGACAGTTGAGGTAAATGAATGCAACACGAGCTTGACTCAATTCTCCTCAACTGCTAGCATGCTACATCAACTGAGCACTTAGCAGCATCTTGCCAGGTCATGCATGGCATGCTAATATGAGTTGCTTGATTTCAAATGATAACCAGGTGTTCAACTAGATGTAACTTGAGGTAGTTGACATGTCTGATGGTTTTCTTATATAATAGTAAAGCAGTATGTATTTTCTTGTCTTTTGGTTAAAATCAAAGGTATTCTGCTTGTCAGTGTGGTATAGATGAGCTAATCTTAGACCTGTAAATCTGTAGGCATACCTGGCATCCCAGACAAGAAATTTCCAAATTTTTTCTTGTTTTTTAAACAAATTTCAATGTATTTGTGATCAATTTAATAAGTCCTGTTGAGCAGAGTGGGTAATAGCAGATTTTCTGTGTCAATGTCAGTGTCAACCTTCCCACCCACACACACAACCATTATGGTGCAGCCTTGCTAAATCTTCAAGATTTATCTTGGAAAACCTGAGTTTTGAAACCAATTTCTCTGGGGTTTTCATATCTATTCATACATGTAGATGACATCGCTGCCCAAATGCATTGTGAGTCATTATTCCCACTACACTCTGCTGACATGCAAACTGCTGCCGCTAAAAGTATTTCCAATTTGTTTGTTTGTGGTAAGTGTGTTTTCCAACATCCATACGTGCTAAAGATTAATGGAGAACGTCCTATTTATTTATTTATTCACTGAGATATGCTATCTCAGAGTATTTCATGCTAATGTTCCACATCCCTGCATCCATATGCATAACTAAGTGGATGGATACAAAGCTTTTAAATCGAGTTATAACCTATTTTTCTCCAGATCTTTAAAAATATTTGTGTTTCCTTCTGTTTATTTTTGCCCTCATCCGTGTCTTTACCACTGTTTTCCTTCCCAGCCAAAACAATGAGTAGATTTTCTCCTGTTGGCGGCAGCTATCAGTCGACACAAACACTGGCATGGCAACAATCGTCTGTTGGTCAGTCGCTTCATTCTACTCGGCTTGTTTGCCAGAATAATCTCACCAGGGTTCCATCACAGGGCCAGAACTGAGAGTACATCAAAACTGAGAAAATGGCTACCATGACAGGCTCCTGGCATTCCATACATTTAGAGGATGATGAGTGCATTTGATATAGTGTGGCCCTGTCCAAAAACCATCATTCCACAGCTCAGATGCATAGCAAGACACTGCAGCCGCTGGTTATGAATATCCTGTACCACCAACCTCTTTGCAATCTACACCTGACTTTCATCTCTTATTTTTCCTCATCTGTCTTGACTCATTCATTTCTATTCTCTCCTTCTATCTCCAGTTCACCATCCGTCCAGCGATATTCTGCTTCTTCATTTGCTTCCTGCTATTTTCCTTCTCGCTGTGCTCTTCTGAGATTCAGGCCTCCTCACCTACAGCCAGAATTCTTCAATCATTTATCTGCTTTTCACTCATTCTCTCTTCTATTTCTCCTCTTCTCTACCCATCCACCTGTTTCTCTCTGCTCTCTTTTCTTTTTCAACTTGTTTCTGTCTTCTACTCCATTTAAGCTTGTATTCCCTCAGTAGCTGCACCTATGTCCTTCATATTCTCCTGCTTGCTATCCCTTGATCTTCCATACATTCGCTCGCAGGTGTCAGACAAAGCCAAGGAGTAAATTTATCTATTATTAGGTCGTACTCAAATGTAAAGTCTTGAGACTAGCGGCTCGTACCCTTAGTTTAGTTCTGAAAGTGATGGAGATGGTGTTACAGACAGGGCTAACCGTGTTTGGCCCAGGGGTGGACATAGATTTATCTTGCTTCTGTTTCAAGGCAAATAATGTCAGATATTTTGAAACCACTTGTTATGTCTGGTTCAGGTTGCAGGAGCTGTAAGATTGTGTGCATCTGTGCGTTTGAACGCATATGTGTTTGAAAATGAACACAAGGCTTTTCTCGCCATGACCGACCCTCTTGAACACGCCACAGAACGATGGAACACACACTTACACAATCATGGATATGCTTTCCCCCAGGCACCAACAGTCGTTAGGCTAATAGTCATTCATCTGAGACAACGCCTGAACCACAGCCAGCTAAAGGCAAAGGGTGATGCACAATTTCTGCCCGGCTCGGCCAAGTAAATCTTTGATTCTAAGATCCAAACTCATGCAAAAAAAAAAAAAAAAAAAAGGATCATGCAATCAAAAGAGTACAGCTATTCAGAGTGTTATATAAGGAAATTGGAGCCCTCTTAAACAATGGCAAGCCCCTGCAGTAATGTGGGCTGTCACACAAGTACACAGGATTGTATGAGAGATGCAAAAAACCGTGATGAGCAGCGACTGCAAGAGGAGGAACACGGATAAAAAAGGAATTTGAGGACAGAAAAAGAATGGAGATCTGAGAGGGCACTGTTGGAAGGGGAGAATAATTAGAGAAAGGAAGAGACAAAGCAGTCAGCATGCACACACATGCACATAAAAATCCAACGCCCCCACATAAACACACGAGTAAGCCTGATGGAAATGTTCCTGTATGGGATCAGTGTGGGTACATTGTTGTTGATGGCAACGGCACTGTGAAGACGTATTTCTCAATACTCTATTTTTATTTGGTAAACCTGCTCTTTGAAAGCCAGCATATGTACAAAGATTAATACAGTCTTGATAGTGTATTTAGTGAACTCATTGGGTTTGACATCAAGGTCCAAGAACTTAATCCCCTGGCATCCTTTTCCTCCCATCTTTTGCACTTTGCATGAACGCAAAGCAAAGACTGTAATGACAATTATAGGATGGTTTAATCTTTTCTTTATTGCAAGTTGCATCTGATATTTGCAGCTTTCTGTTGTCCGTGAACTCAAAGTAATTGCCGCGATGAGACAACAGAAGCATTACGATAAAGTCGAAGTGTGCAACAAGACGTGAGACGATTGGACAGAATGTAAACAAGCTGCTAGTCCATTTGCATGATTTCAAAACAGATCTTCTCAATCTGTAACTGCTGACAGAATAATCTACCTCTTCTTGATTATAAAGTTTAGAACATGTCAGACACTCCTTGAATATCTTATTAGGTAAGAAAAACAAACCCTCAGCAATCCGAGCAGCTTCTTCTTCAACTTTCTGAGCATCTATCATTTTCAACAAATTAGTGTATTTGTCTAAGATTCTACAGTTATGGAGAATAATAGAAGTCCAATCTCAGTAAAGTGCAGTGCAGGACTCCAATGATGCAAACTGCAACCACACAGAGTATATCAAAGCATCTTCAAATTGCATTTTATGAATGAGATTAATTTAAATATCAGGCACGAGATGATCGTTTACTCAGTCAAGGATAAAATTTGGTTGCCTCTTACAGTCCACGTTTTCATTCAGCTACAACCGGGACATGATTCTCACATTGTATGATGTGCAAAACTGCTGTACACCTGGGAACAAGTGCAGCTAAAACATTTTCTGACCTGAGGTCTTCTCCTCCATGGTCGGCACTGGGATTAATTAGTCCTTGTCACATGTCCTCGCTCTTGAGATAAGCACTGTAGCTGAATCTTAATCATTTAATTATGTCATCTATTCAACCCTCTGCATGGTTTTTTTTTTGTTTTTTGTTCTGTCGTTTTGCATGTGGTGGATTTTCATTGCGCTACATGCTGTTTAGAAGTCAAACAGGTTTACATGTGCAAAATTATGACTTTCAAATGTGAAAATGTGAAACAAATTCTTCTGTCATGTTTACTGAACTGTATCGGAACATTAAAGCCAAAAATCTGAAAAATAAAACATATTAGACCATCATCATTTAATCGTATAAAATTAGGATAAAATACATAAAGCAGAGGTTGACCAATAAACACACTACATATATCCAAGAACTACATTTAATAATGATGTATAGAAACAGTTTGTGTTAAAATTCAGTATACGTCTACGTCCTGTAGCTACGAAACAAGCCCACATCATCACCCTTCCACCACCATACGTGGCGGCTGGTCTCAGGTGTTTGTGACTAAATGCTGTGTTCGGTCTTCTTTTAAAATGGTCTGATGACCAAACGTCTCCACTTCGGTCTCATGTTTGCAAAAGTCACTGCTCCATAAGTCCTGTGCACCTTTGCTAACATAAGCTGTACTGTCATGTTCTCTATACTGTAAGAAGAGGCTTTAACACGCTAACTGAGGCTTGAAGAGTCTGAGGTTTTTTATTGTCCGCAGAAGTTTCTACAGCTATCTTGAACATTTTCGTCTCCTGTTCCAGGACTCCAAATTGTTTGAGAAGACTGATGGGAACAACAGCTGCATCCCTAAGATTTCTGCTGATGTCTTTCCTCCTTAGCATTGTGTGCTTAGCATTAGTTGCTATGAGGCTCCTTAAGCAGTGGGGGGACTCTTAGTATTTCACCTTTTTTTCAAGTTTTTTATTTTAAAATAAACAATGATGTAGAGTCGAAGAAACTACCAAAATTTAAGACCAAGTGGGGGCCAAATAATTATTTTAATTACATTTTGAAATGTAATACTTTAGAGCTGTTTAAAAATTTACTTTTTTTTTTTTATCACTTATGGTCAGTTTGGTGCATGATTAATTACCAAACTGATCTGAAGATTTGTTTAAAGGTTATAAGATCTCTGACTTGGTTCATGTATGCAGACAGACTGCTCAAAGTCAGCACTTACCTACTGACGGGTATACTAATATATAACTACGTAGGTGTATGTGTGATGTTTAAGTCAAGTGTTGGAAATTGATGTAGGTTGGGTGTGTGTATGAGTGTGTATGTGTTTGAGTGTGAGAAGGGAGGGGCTGATGAATTTTCTTTGTGTTTTTTATATTGTGTAAAACACAATGTTGCATTTTATTGTAGGAAAGGGCTTTATAAATAAAGTTTGATTTGATTTGATTTGATAATATGTCTGTCAAAAATGCTAAATGACCGCATAAGTTGTAAATATGAAAACAACACAGAGCAATTAAAAACATGCACAAGAATACAACCTGCTAAGTTTCTCCTCCTGGTACACCAGTATTAAGAAGATCAATTTACATCCTTCAGGTTATTCTTCTTCAGCTTCAACTGACAAGTAAATCACCAGTACCCATGTCTTTACTCCTTCTCAAGTAGGGTACTGGAGTGTGAGAAAGCAGTCGATGAGTCTGAACCCGAACATCTAATTACTCACAATATGACAGCGTCTTTACAGGGGAGGGAGGGTAAAAAAAAAAATCAATCGCAGTTGAATGTCCGGCAAATTACCAGTGCAGAAGTGAGAAAGGAATTACCACGATTTCGATTCCATGGACATCAAACTCCATTTCAAGACAGCAGAAGGTGGACCACAGTGGGGACAGACTTTGATTGAGGTAAAATTGGATTTTAAGTTGATTCTTTAACATAAGATGCATCATTGATGCTCAGTGTGACCACAGACACTGACATCCATGAGCACAATTGTAAATAGTGGAGCATGTTTAATTTCTAATTCTAATCAAAGGCCATTCGAGGCGGAGAGTGGTTGGACGGCGTTCTAAACTGAATTCCCTCGGTGAGTGCTGCATGTAGCTGTAAATGTGATGGATTTCTCTGTATTTTCCAGCTTTACTGTGGCTGAAACACAGTTATGAAATGTGTCTAACATTATCTGGTCAACCAAAAAAAAAAAAAAAAAAGTGGCTAATGGCAAAAGAAAGAGATTAATACAACCTGTGTTGGGACTAAACTGAACCATAAGAGCATGCCAAGCCATGCCAGCAGAAGCCTTCACCGTCATGTCGCTGGTGTAGGCATGGCAACTCAGAGTATGCTGAGTGGCTGCGTGGACAAATATATGAAATCAACTCATATTTGTTAGCCTGTTCCTCTAGTAGTACCGGCACTACATCACTTCAGTTTGTTATTTTGGCTAGTGGCACACCTCCCAACCTTGGACAGATTTCAGTTGACATTAGCGCCGTATCTGGTAACAGAACACTACTTCCTCTTCAGCATTGTCCATTTGTCCTGCATATCTTTCTGGCTATTTATATCTCACCACTATGCTGACATTTTACCCCAGTGATCAATGAAGCTCATGGTATCTTATGTCACCCCTGTGTTTTTACCCCAACTACCACTTTGTGTCCCTGTTATTTCCCTTTGTGTCCGCTCCGTTTGACAAAATGAAATTGAAGAGAGTTGGGGGGACGGGGCGATGTGGTTTCTTCTTAGTCGGTTGATTCAAAGACACTGGTATCAAACTTGAGGAGCGCCCACCTTAATTTAATGAACTGCTGAGTACAAGCAGGAGAGGGTTATTCTTCAATTCACCCTTCCTTCTCTCACGCTCACCTTGCTAGCTGAGCAGCACATATCTGTTTAAATGAGGAGAGTGCCTGAGCCTCCAAATGGAGCAGGCTTGGTTTGATGACCCTATTTGTATTCAGCTGCTGTGCTGCTGCTGACCTGGGAATGAGAGATACAGGCAGGCGGCAGCGTTATCTGGCCAACAGGCCACCCTCAGTCCCTGCCTATCCCTTCCTTACTCGCCCACCGATCAAATGGTTCTCAATGCCTTTGTATCCCTTTCTCCAAATGAACTGGCCAGATGTTACGCAGCTGATGCCTCTTGCAAGACAAAGGGTTTGAGCTCAGAATGCTCCTCTCCTGTGGAGACAGGCACGATGCTGTAAATGGGTATTTTTGAGGCACAGGCAGGTATTTTACTCAGCTGATTTTGTATTTGCTGCACTTGCCTCTTGGGGAGTCCTCTGCATGCAAAAGTAGATGGTGTCCAGTGGGTCAACAACTATACAATAACTCTTCCAGAATTGTGCAAAAATCGTGAGCCACCCCTAATTTCATTAAGTGTCTTCAGAAGAGACTTAATAGAGTCAGAAGGTAAAGACTTCGTTCAATTCTAATGAACTTGAAAATGAGTATTCAGTCTTATTATTGAACATAAGAACCCTCTAAAGCCTGTTACATACTCTGCAAGTAGCACAAACTTTTCTGTTGTTCTGGAGGTCACAAGAAGAAAATGATGTCTTTTTGTGGACATGGTTGGGGACATCTTGTGGCTTGTTCTCAACACATCAACCAAGAAGAACTTTCTTCTCAAGAGGCTCAAAGAAGTATAGTGTGATCGGTTGGACATTTGGGGTGGGTGTGGTCAACGCAGACAAGCATGAAGCGATAAATTGCCACTTCTGCATTTTTGCTTCATTGGATACCTTTAATAAACAGCTGATTGAGGTTGTAAGAAAGTTCGTAAATGTATAACAAATCTGGCATTTAAAGACACAAACACCTTGTGCTCAATTCTGCCCTGCTTAAAACAATCTTGTTTCTTGTTCTTGTGGCCTTGAGAACAAGAACTATGTTCCTCGCTTCTTGAGTATGCAACAAGCTTAGACATTAGCTTTTTTTTTTTTTTTTTTAATACTTTCAGGAATAGTTCTCCAGGCTTCTTGAAGGACTTTTAAAAGCCTTTCTTTCAATATTGGGAGCCTTGTGCTAAAGAAAAAAATGCTAAAAAAATGTTCAAGTGTTGGATCTGGGGAGGATTCATCAATCATTAGACCTGTTCCTACTGATCTTTAGTCCAGTTCTTGTGTCATACCCCAGCTTTTTCTCTTTGTTTCTAAAGAATGGCTTTTTGACAGCCACCCTCCATGGAGACCATTTGTGTAGAGGCTTCAGTGAACAGTAGATGGATCAACTGAAGGCCCAAAGGCATCTCTCAGGTGCCGTATGAGGTCTTTGTGGAATTGTTTCCACTTACTCAAGGTCATCAGTTTCAGATACTGCTCATCATCTCTAGATAGCTTTGACACTTCCCGTGTTATCTTTTACATTTTATTACATGCA
This sequence comes from Telmatherina bonti, assembly GCF_933228915.1. Classification (NCBI taxonomy): domain Eukaryota; kingdom Metazoa; phylum Chordata; class Actinopteri; order Atheriniformes; family Telmatherinidae; genus Telmatherina; species Telmatherina bonti. The sequence continues at coordinate 28,906,163 of NC_136614.1, read as the reverse complement.
GCTACAGAAGTGGAAACAAATGATATCTTTTTAAAAGGCTGCTAATAGTAAAGTGTCTAAAAATACATTTTACAATCTGGTTCTTTGCCAAGTTGTCTGTCATATGTTGACACAACACTGGTTTATCCCTGGAGTTAGATGCCTTCTTATGCTAGAATGATTCATAGGGCAGTATTAAGTGGCTTAATAAAAACCACACATTCCAGTGAAAGCATTCAGTTACAAGAACTTACAAAAAAAGAGGATAAATAGTCCAAGAAAGTCTAAAAAAAAACTTTCAAAAAGCTTGGAGAACCATTAATGAAGCTCATTTTATCAGAGTAAAAGTCTGCCTGCTTGGAAACAAAAAAACAAAGAAATAAAGGGTGGCTTAAGCCTTGCACAGTAAAGTGTGAAGACTTCATGTGACAAAGGATTAATGATGAGGACAGTACCTGTGGGAAAGTGCTCGTTGACCGGCCAGTTGTCCACCTGCAAGGTTGCGTTGCCCCCGTTCCTAGTGAATCGGACCAAATGGTATTTACCATCATTTACTGCTGTGGTTGTCTCCTTAACACTGATGTCCACCGTCCCGATGTTGAATGTCACACCGACTTTGCCTTGTTCCTGCAATACACACACAAAAAGAGTAGGAACAGTTGGTGGGGAAATCCTCAGTCTTTGCAAAGTGTACTTTAAAATACCACACATCAAATGTGCCACAACCATCGGTGCTAAATGAACAAAAACATTTGAACTGCCTCTGTACAACGAGTCCACCTACACGATGAATTAATTATACAATAAAACGAATGTAAAAAGTTCAATAAGGCTGTTTGGATGAATGCCCTCGGCCGGTGCTAATGGTGAACTGCTCAGAGAACCTGAGGTCGCTCGTGCGCTATGCTCCCTGCAGCCTGTCACTATGAAACTGGCAGGACAGATGCCTTTTTCTGCGGCGGTTCTTGCGAACTCTATGATTGCCATATGTTTTGTTTAGCTCCCGATGCTAAAGCAGTTTCACCACGTCCATAAATCGAGATGCATTCCCTGCCATTTTCTGACTCCTCTCTCTTAAACCCCACTAATTTTCACGAGCTGCCAGTGTGTTTTACTGCGACAGCTTCTGTATTCACTGCTGTGTAGGCGTTACAAGAGGTGGCAAGGCAATGAGGAAGAGCTGTGTTTTCTGTGTCATTTGTTTTAATCCCCTATAGGGAATCTCTCGTTGTAATTACTTTCTTTAGAAGCCTGGAGCAGTGGGACCATTTCTCATAACAAAACCAAAATTAGGAGTGTTTGGATGGAGAAGGGGGAGCAGACACATGTTGTTAATTGATCAGCCGAGGCATTGGCTTTGCATGGCTGACTTTTAAAAACACAGACCCTGATAATATTCAGCAGAAATTCATATAATTTTTCAGCAGGGATGCATTGCAAGACTGCTACAATGCATTGTAGGACACATCACTTAATCCTACTGACCTCAGTTAAATGTCACATGCTTTTGATACCTCAGAAGAGCGCTTAATAAGGCCAATGGAAGTCCTCGAGCTGCACTCTCAGATATACTACAAATCAGAACAAAAGATAAAAATACAAGTCGTAGCCTTCTTGTCTCAGTGTATTTCTGCTGAGTATGTTCCCTTCACCTTTCTGCTGAATTTGTGAAAAACAAAAAAAGATCCATAAGGGTTCAATATGTAACAAATATAAACTTCTAAATCTAGTTTTCTCCTACATGTTTCACAGAATATAAAACTTCCAGAAAACCTTGAAAAAGAGACAGAACTCACTTTTCATTTCTCAAAATTTAGGATAATTTTTGCATCTTTTTTTTTTTTTAAGTGTAAAGGGGCAAGAGTCTATTTTTTTTTTTATTATCTGGAATTAAAGTCTAGCTCATCATTTAGAGATACAATCTCTCCATAGCTTTTTAAGAAGTCACAATGTTCCAAAAGCAAAGAGTCAAATATGAACCCTGTGGCGACTGTTTCGTATGTAGATTCCCTTAACTCCTATGTGGCTCACTCTCTCATACTTAAAACATCCATTGTCTATTCATAAAAAGAGACCCAGAACACCATTACTTTGTGCTTGAGACCGTAATCCAATGGACAGTAGAGCAGCTCTCCCTTGAAACAAACTCCATCCAATAATGGAAAAAGAATGTCACAAAAGACACGAGAATGCCTTCTCCTAAAAGCCGAGGTAGTGCACGGAGAGGGAGTCAGAGAATCTGAATGCGCACTTAACGTCTCTGTCGGAGTGGCTGTAAATGGGCTCTTAATATAAGTAGTTGTCATTAAAAGTCAGAGCTTACAACTGAAGTGTGGGCGCAAGTGTGCACAGGCATGCACATGGCAAGGTATACGCATCTGCAGAGATGGACCAGATAGGCAGAATATGTTGATGATTTAATGTGACAAGGTGACGTTCTGCCTGTGTGCTGTACCATGGAGAATTCCACTGAATGATCTCGGCCTTCCTGACTAATGACAAGCGCCTTTTCCTGGTAGGAAAAAACAACATGTCTGACAGCCAGAGTGTGAACAAAAGCGTGGACACACGCAGCAGTAGTGCATCCATTGTGAACTTCAGAGGCTTTGGCAGCAGCAGCTCTCCTATGTAGCCACATCAAAGCCATAATACCTACCCGCTAATACCTACAAACAAAGATGGATGGTCCCCCCTACCAGCACCAGCCCTGGTACAAACATACAACAAAATGCGACAACTGTACACCTTCAGGAGCCGTTGCCGAGTGCTTTAAGCCAAAGTGCAAAAGATGAAATCCTGTGCGTGTTGGTGCTTTGCAACCTCTCTGACTCTGCACTGCTCCCATTGTCCAGCCACCCCTCGCGCCTCTGCCACCACCACCACCCACCTGCCTGCCCACCCCGGCACTGCAGCAATGTTTGACTGACAGATCCAATTACGTTTTTTATTGGCCTGTCGCTCGCGAGGCAGGAAGGCACTTCATTGTCTCCTGAGCAAAGGGGAAAAATGGCTATTGTTCTCTTAGCGGAAAAGATGATGGCCGCTGTTCTAGCTGTAAACAAATGATGCAAAATGATACACACAGTTGAGCCCAAACAGACAGTGACGCACACACAGTTACAAAGTCATAAGCTGTACCCAGGAGAGTGTTAGCTTCTTAAGCACCACATACCTAAAAAAGAAACAGAACGGCTCTCACTGACAAAGAGTGGACATGAAATCACAGTTTATTGGAATAATTGGCCAACAATCTTCTTCAGCCTACATCGTCCCCCCAAGCATGTTATTTAAGTTTACAGTTGAGGTGGGAGTGTTTCATCCATGTTCTATATAACTAAGAGTGATAAATGTAATTCCACCCCTCCCTTCCCCAGCTTGGCTGTTAGCAAGTCCAGGCTTGGCACACAGAACTCCGGTGCTCCCACGTGCCCCGGCGCATGCTGACATCAGTAATCAGCCCCGCCGCAATCCAATACAGCGCCAATCAATGCCTCCAACACATGGAGTCGCCGCAGGCAAATCAGAAAGACAGAGAATCACTCAAAGCTGTGGTGGGTGATCCTGCAGACAGCCATTGAGGCTCTCAGCAGACAGCTGCTGCGCAGAGGACGACTTGCGCACAACAGACTACCGTCACCAGCACGCTGACTGGTCATTCTGTTAAGCCGCATAACCTCCAGATGAATAAATACATCTGACAGCCTTTTTATGGAGGTGAGATGGGTTGCATCACCATGTTTAGTAAGGAAATAAACCAGCTGACAATAAAGATAGTGAGATTCGTATATGTAGCATGTGTCTGGCATTTTCTTCATCATGTGCATTGGAAGCACTTTAAGGTCAGACAATGTTATTAAAGTGGGAATTTTTCCCCCCACAAAAGGTATTACATTCCAATCAAACCTTGATTGAAATCGGGTATGGCTAGAGTAGTTGTAGTGGGATGACTCCAGTGAATCTATATTAAGGTTCAGTTGGGAGGGAGGAAGATCCTGTATCCAGAATGTGAACATGTCCCAGGGTGGGAGTTTGGGTTACATATCCCCCCCCCCCCCCATTCATCTGACATCAGTGCTCAAGTTAGCTTCTGTGGTCAAGGGTCATCAAAACTGGATCATAGAGGCAGTGGGAGCAGAATCAATAGAGTGCAGAAGACGGGACAATGTGAGACACACTGGATTGATGCACCTGGCCTTCACGGTGCCAAAGCCATTTATCCTAAGTAATTGACAGAGATAACTCTGAGATGTCACAGTCATTTGCAGCTGTCTGTTCCAGTGCGCATCAAATACTGCAGTCAGAAATTTGCTAAAGGGTCCGGCGTTAGTTGGCTTTTAAAGGGATGTGTTGTGAGCACGCTGGCCTTTAGTGCTACTTATTTCTTCATGCACAGAATCTACCGACAACCCGAAAGGCCTTGAGCTCAGCGGGAATATTGCATACTTGTTATGGTCTTGAAAACACTGAAACTGAAAGCTGTAATTACTGAAAGTAAATACATGCAGTAAATATTTAACATGTATAGCCAAACAAGTGTGAGAAAAAAAAATCATCCAGAGGTTGCTGTTAAATTTTAATCATTAGGTATTACCTCTAAGTTAAGAAACAATGACTCTTAAAGAACAAGTTAACGAGTTAAAGAATCACTGAATCCTGTTAGCGAGAGATGGGAAGACAGACAGGGCTTAGTCAGCAGTAATGTGTTGTAGTATTTAATCTACTGGGGTATCTATGTTCTAACTCTCACCTATGGTAATCACAGTTTGGGTAGTAGTCAGAAGAAGGCGATTGCAGATACTAACAGCTTCCCTCAGAGCTCCTCATCTCTAAGCCGGAGAGACTGGATGGGGAGCTTGTAGACCCGGAGGGAGCTCTGTGTAGAACTGCTGCTCCTCTGGTTTGAAAGGAGTCAGCTGAGATGGTTTGGACACATGAAGAGGACATCTCTTTATCACCTCCCCTTGAGGTTTTTCTGGGCATGTCCTATGGGAGGAGAAGATCCTGAGGCATACCTAACCTAAAGGGATTATGGGAACACTTTGGTATTCCCAAGAGGAGCTGGAGAGTGTGGCAGGGGAGAAGGATGTCTGGGTCTAAAGCCTGAACCTGTTGCCCTTCGCAGTGGGAAAATAGATGCATGGATGGATAGAAAATCTTTCGGATTCATGCTTTGCTTTAGAAACTCATTGCGTCGTAATGAATTTGTGTTTTCCTACAGATACAGATACTTTACATTCATGGTACTGTCAGCAATTTCCATGAATCCCTGATAATGGATTGATTCAATAAATGAGTATAGTCCATGTATGCAGTCTAAAAACCATTATGTTGTCCAGAAACCCAATAAGCCAAAGTATGGGCAGTGTAGTTAATCTAGAGTCATTCCCTCATACAGCATACTGGTGTTGTCATTATCCATCAGAACAACAAATTAGGATTAATTCTGCATGGAATATAGCTTCAACAAAAACACTCTTTATTCATATTTGACTAAAGTTTGTTTCAAACTGCTGTGCCCAGCTGTTGTAGGAAATGTTTTTGTGACCTAGATTTAGAAATATTCATCTTCACGGGGAAAGAAATCTTCAACTTGTGGTGTCTGGAACTCAAAAAGCCCCCAAAATGGTGTTATGTTAGAAAAGTGGCATGCATTGTTCAATATTGTTCGTCACTGACTAGTGCTGTGCCCATTCCAGTCTAAACAAATAAGCATAACTTAGGGAATTTTTTTGCTTTTATTGGTTCTTTATGAAAATGTTGCAAATGCAGACAAGCAGGAGAGAGAGAAGCATATTTTGCCATTCAGTTAAGCAATACGGGGTGTAAAAGCGATGCAGATGCAGGTGCTGCTAACGAACGATGACAAAACAAAACTTAGAAAAAAAAATGAGCTTCTGTCAGGCTGACACAATTACAGACACAATTTTACTTTTTCATGTTAAAAGCAGAGACTGCATAGTTCATAGTTTGATGGGGTGACAATGTTAATGCACTCTTCAAATAAATGTTCCTCTGAAAACTGGGAATTTCACCCCCCCCCCCCCCCCCCCCCAATAAATCATTAAATGGCTCAAATGTTCATTCAGATGTTCATAATGAGCTGCAGAGCTGTTGTGAGAAGTCATGTGGGAAGATACAAGGCACAGAAGCCTGGATGCTTCTGAAATATTGATCACATCTAAAAGAACCCAGCGATTCAACACAGCCTGTATTTCACACCTGAGAGGGCCAGGAACGGCTTCCTCGAGTGGACAGGAACAAAATGGCCTCCACTCGGCTTTACTTAGTGCCGGTGTAATTGCTGGGCTAATACCAGTGAGTCCATTAGCCAGTTGGTTAATGCCTGGGTGTGCTAGCTAGAGTTAGTCCACGCCAGAGGAAGAAGAGTCATTGCATTTTTAATTCGAACACAGGCAGCAGAGCTGCTAGGGTAGGTAATAGCTTTGACTCCGGCTCTCGAGCTCAATGTCAAACTTGGAGCCTCGCTCTTTGATCCGCTGCTGCAGAATATGAATCGCGCAGGGTCAGCTTTATCAATTATTTACACACACTCTTTCTCTGTTTCCTGTTTGTCCGCTCTTGTGGCTGTAACTTGCCCTGACACTAATGGCGGACGGCCTGGTGAAAACATTTATCAGTGTTACCGCAGAGTCCTCTCCAGCTCTATGCTATCACTTTCAGTCTTCTGGAACTTAGACTACTGACAGTGCACTGATTCTAATCATTACTGCCAGACTTTATGGTGTAGGACCAGGCTCTGTTGTCTCTATAAAGTGCTTGCCCCTGAAAGAACCTTTGGCTCCCTACTATCATTGAATGTAGCTTACTATAAAGTTCCAAGGTGGTCTGACAGCTCTTACTGTTAGACATAGTAAATCTAAAGGACGGGTGCAATGTGAGTTCAAATTGACCAGTTTTATCCAAGCTTCAGGAGACTCTGTTCCCCAAAATAAGGCCAGGAGTCAAAGGCATTGAGGCCTCATGCGCAACATCAAATATGCAAATATGCATATGGATGGAGCCTTCTGACTGCCTTTAGCATTCACTTCACATGTTTTAATATCTTTTCAGAAAGCTTGTTGATGAATATCCAAACACAGCAAACGGAGCAGTACCGCCGGAAACTAGGGGGGGGGGGGGGGGGGCAGTGTTGTGTGGTATAACTTAAATGTGACCAGCAAAAAGAAGAAAGAAAAGGCGAACACGTTACAATATAGTTCATGGCTACATAAATCAGACATCTACTGCACACACACTTTTAAAGCTTGTTTCTGAAGTGTTATTAAGGTCTTCTGCATTGTCACCATGTTTGTTATCGTGCATTGTTTTTGAAACTGACACCAGAGCTTGGAAATGGACTTTGAGCTCTGTACTGCCCCCTGGTGGATGTATTCCCTCATAGCAATATCAGCACATGGTGGAAACGGGGGCAGTGATGTTTTCAGATGTAAATAAAGGGAACATAACTGAGCCCTAACATTGCAGAGATTTGATGAACGGATACTCTTAAAAGCCTCTACAGTACAGGTTTTAGATGTTTCCCGGCGTCAGCACGCCTGATTCCAATAAGTGAATCGTTAGCCGGCTTGTTTAAAACTTCGCAAACGTCTGGGAGTTGCAGCAGGAGTTGTAGCAGGGAGACATGTAAACCCTGCAGAATAGTGGGCCTGCACAGCTGAAAATGGACGTCCATAACCTGGTAGAAAGTTTTTTGGTCTAAACTGTGATGTTTGTTTTTGTTATTTCCAATTCTAAACAAGCAATATCTTTGTCTAAATGCAACCACGAGGCTTCATGCTTTAGCATCAGTATTTTACAGTGTTTCTGGCTTAATGTAGCTACTTGTTGCATCTGGATGCTGAACTTGCAGCAAAGTGCTGCACATAATTGCAAAGAAAACTTTGCAGTTTCTTCAAAGGAAACCATTGGAAAAGAATTTTATTTTCACATGGAAACACTTAATATGAGCTGTATGTGTTTCTGATCATCTGTACAGGTAGTAGTTAAGTAGAGGCCCCAAACTGGGGTTGTGTGAAAAACCAAACAGGCTAACCAATTATTTTCATTGGAGGACTTCATATTTTATGAGCTGCTTGAAAGGCTACACCTTAAGTTTGCAACACAACACGAGCGTTTACACTTAAACTGTTTTTATGTATAAAATTGCCAATTTAAACACGTTGAAGCTGCTAAACCACTGTCTCCCTGCTGAGTGTTGTCTGACAGTGAAAATGAAAGATTCATACATTATCGTCAATATAAAAAAGTTTGCGTCATTATCCTTTAACTGAAAAAGAGATGTGTTGATTGAGTCATGACAATGCAACTGTGGTTTGATAGACTGAGTTGACAGCCCACAGCTGGAAAGCTGCCGATTCAATGCCCACATGCATTCAGCGTCATTTGCAAAGACACCAAATCCCATGTCGCCCCTGATATTTTCATCAGTGTGTGATGAAAAGATGCTGCTTACAGAGAGCACAATATGATGAGCGGTGCTGTTTTCTGAATTTGTGAATGAGACAACTACAAGGTAGCGTGCTGAACAGATGGTCATTATCTACTTTACAAATGTGAACCATTTATAATTTCTTATCAAAAAGTCGCTCCTCTTCTTCTGTGATTAAAATGTGGACCTTTATAAAGCAAACTAAACTTCTCGAATAGATTTGCAACAGTGAAAACACTATTTGTATAAGAGGTCCCCTCACACGGCCGTGAGCGTCATTTCATCTCCGCTTATACTGAGAAACACTACACATTTTAGGTAATTACAATGCATATTGCATTCCGACAAGCTTGCCAAACCACAGAGGCGTGTTAAAACTTCAGCTATGAATTTTCATCAGCCTGACCTGCTGCTACATTACTTCATTTACACCATTACAGCACAGCGTTACCAACAACAGGTAATCAGGCAGCGCGCAGGGTCACATACGTACTCAGCATCAACACTGCCACGATGCATTAATACTCTGCCTGGACTGATGCTTTGCAGCAGCTGTTAAGAGGATGCTTGTCATAAATCTTGAGGATGATTGCATTTACTTAAACAGTACTCTAATTTGATGGATTCTGACTCGGCGTCCGTCTAAGAAGAGAACAGCTAAGTGTGACGTCACACTGTGCTGTGTTGGACCGCGTGGTCCTCATGCACCAGGGGGCTCATTAAGCACAAAAAAAAAAGAAGAAACTAAAGAAGTGGATGAATAGGATTTGTGCAAGATGGAATAATATGCTGTGAAAGTCCATTAGGGACCAGGCTAATGAAATTGAAACAGCTTGGTGATCAAATTAGAATCTGTTCGGCAGATATTTAATTTAATGTGCTGCAGAATTTGAGCACTTTCTATTTGGCGGCCGCAGTGTGAGCAGAGCGCAATAAATCAAGCAGCCACCCAATTCATCCCATGTTCAGTCCTGCCCTCATTTGGTCCTAAAAATGAACGATTTTCCAATAAAAAACAGCCTTCTTGCTGCATTTTACTGAATGCAAACATAAGTAAAGACGTGCGAAACTACCAAAAAGAGAAGAAAAGAAAAAGATGTGCATGTTGATTTTTTTTTTTTTTTTTTTTTTTTTGTCCCTCATTGAAAAATACCTTGAGTCAGAATCACATGCATGACTGCAGCTGCTCGGTAAAAGTCACAGGGTGAAATGATTTGAATAGACACAAAAGAGTTCAGCTTGTTTGAAGAGCAGCTCTGGTTTGTTTTGCACGCTCTCCCTACCGTGTCTCTGGTTGTATGCAAAACCAAGAACAAAAAAAAGGAGGGTGGCCAAAAAAAAAAGAAGAAGAAAAAATAAAAGCTATTTCAATTAGCTTCACATCGTCCCAATTAAAAAAAAAAAATGGGTGGGAATTAATCAAAGCCTTGCTACAGAAACTCTAATAAAATAGGAGGGACGTATCTTTCTTGTTTGTGTCGTTGCCATAAACGGATATATGAGTGTTGAGCAAAGCTCGAGCTGCAGTTCAGTGACTGTAGGGGGAGAAAAAAAAGGGCTGAGACACAGCTTTTCATTTTCATCCATCTGTTTATATAAGCATACTATTCTGGGCACGCACTTCAGGCACAACAGACTGATGTAAACACACAAATAAGCAGACGACCACGCACAAGCATAAACGATCCTTTGTTTTTTTTTTTTTGTTTTTTTTTTGTAAAGCTAACCGGTTATTTGTCCATTTAAAATGGTCATGTGACTAACATTAAGATCAGAAGTGCTCACATCAACATGTGAACAGGTGTTAACATGCTGATGCTAATGGCTGCCGTCCACAGCAGGAGAGTGCTCTGATCTTTCACACCGGCTGCTTCAGGTCTGTGGAGGGTGACGTGAGAGAAAGCAGAGGTTGCTCCCCTCCGCTAAGCACCGCAGACACACACCACTGCAGGTTGAACTCGCACCATTTGCAGCGTAATTGCTTCAAGTTGGAGACATTATGATTTACTATGACGATAAAAAAGCATCTCCGGTTGCTAACTCTGATATAACGGAGGTAAATTAGGAGAAATGTGTGTGTGTGTGATACCTGTGCAGTGTGTGCACGGCCAACAGATCAATCTCAGAGCCCAAGAGATGCCTGCTTACCCGATGTCTGTAATGAAGAGCTGAATGGATCTTTTCTTTTCTCCTAAAAGATTATTTCAAGAAAAGATTATTTTTATTGTCTTTTAAAAAAAAACATAAATGAGGGAATGCAACTCGTGCAACTTGCTGTTTAACTAATTTGTTTAGAGCCTGGAAAAAATTACTTCATGCTTGCAAAAGAGCTTTTTCGTCTTTATTATGGTCCTGTTTGAATGATTTCTACAGACTTATGGCCTTCTATGCTTTCTTGTCAAAATCACATGATTTCAGGGAAGATTTAGCCAAAAAGCAAAGGCATTGATCAAGGTACGCACCTTAAATCTTCTGTTTTTTGACAAATCAACATTTTAGGCTGTGTTGAAGAATCTTCCAAGGACAAACATACTGATGTTTACTGGATAACTGTCCAGAGTTTAACAACTAATATTGGGGATATTTGGAAAACATTCACAGTGGAAATTCACATTTCATATACAAGTTATACTGTAATCCCTCATTGGTCATGTGACAGTTTGCAATGCAGAAGAGGGCGTTTGCAAAGGCATCATTTCCATTAATCCACCTGTAGATTTGTGAAACTACGTTTTCATGCAAATGTTGATAATGCATTTTGCGGTCATCAGAATTATGAGTATAAGTGTATTTTCACTACGGATATCTGATCTCAATTATTTATACAACTAGATACAATTTATACAGCTGTGTAAATGTTGTGAAAGAAAACCTATTGCTGTGAATACATGGTTTTTTTATTTATCAAAAACTATGTAGATTTCCCAGATTTTCCATCATCTTATGTCCATCTTTTTCTTTTCCCTGTGGAATTCTTTCTAATCCCTCTCTGCAAAAACCCCAGATTTCCATTCAAGAAAAAGCTTTAATAATAATAATAATAATAATAATAATAATAATAATAATAAAAACCCTGAAGCTGCTCTTAAATTTGCATCATGCTTTAACCTTTACAGCAGTCGTGGATTTACGTTGTGACATGGTTTCAATTAGTAAAACACGAGCTAAAAAAGGTAGCCACACAAGCCAAATATTGCTCAGTGTTCAAACAGCACCCAGTTTTCAAAACCTCCTGCTTCACATCAGTGTTATTATTTAATTTCACATCTTTCAAATAACCTATTCACCATGCTCTGAGTTTATCCATTTATCACGTGGAAGTGCTTCAAGAAAAGGTTTACAAAACATACCACATGCAGCTTTACATATTAAGTGGATAAAGTGCTGCAGTGAAGCATAAAACACGCTATAATAAAATGGATCAGGCATGTTATCAGAATGATTTAAAACCTGAGAATGGAGCACAATGGTGGTATTAAATATGCATAAACACTCATCAGGGTGTACGTACATGTTGCATTAGAACTGTAAACCTGAGATAAACGGTATCGGTATGCACAATGAAAAGCCATTTTATTAGGTGTGGGCTTGCTAGTTTTGAGATGGACCCTCTTTCTCCTCTGGAACTACCTTAATTCTTGATGGCATGGATTCAACAAAAATTTATCAGTGATGAGAATCTCCCGTTCCACCACATCCCAAAGCTGCTCTGTTGGGCTGAGATCTGGTGACTGTGGAGGCCGTCGGAGTGCAGTGAAGAAGAAAGCAGCTGGAGATGATGTGAGCTTTGTGACATGGTGCATCATCTTGCTAGAAGTTTCCGTCAGAAGATGCTACACTGTGCTCATAAAGGGATTAACATGGTCAGCATTAATACACAGGTATGCTGTAGTGGTTAAACCGGGCCATGTTGGTACTAAGGGGCAGAAAGTGTACCAAGAAACATCCCCCACACCACTACACCCACACCACCATCAGCTGATACAAGGCAAGATGGGTTCATGCCATCATGTTATGTACTTGTCCAGTTCTGGTGAGTCTGTGTGTATTGTAGGCTCAGTTTCATGTTCTTACTGACAGGAGTGTATCTGATGTGGTCTTCTGCTGATGTAGACCATCTGCTTCGAGGCTGAACATGTTGTTTGTTCAGAGATGCTATTCTGCAAGCTTTGGTTGGAACCAGTGTTTATTTGCGTTACTGTTGCCTTTCCATCATCTCCAACCAGTCTGTCCACTCTCATCTGACTTCTGGCATCAACAAGACATTCTGGTTCAGACAACTGCTGCTCTTTGGATAGTTTCTCCTTTTTAGACCATTCTCTATGAACCCTAGAGATGGTTGTGTGTGGAAATCCCAGCAGATCAATGGATCCTGAACTACTACTAGACCAATAATCAAGCCATGTTCAGTCACTTACATCCCCTTCTTCCTCATTCTGATGCTTGGTTTTAACTTCCACCAGCCTTCTCTTGACCATTTCTATATGCCTAAATGTTTGGAGTTACTGTCATGTGATTTGCTGTTTAGCTGTTAGTACTGTCAAGCAACTGAGCTCATGTGCCCAATAAAGTGGCCGGTGAGTCCTCCAAAACAAGTCAGGCACCTTAACCCCGAGCCCACCTGCTCCACACCCCACCGTAACTCTGCTGATTAAATCCAACGTATGGCCGAGTACCTGTGATGAGGATTCAGAAGCCACATTGGGCAACATATGCCATCTCCATGCGCATGGCTGTCAAGTCAGCTTGATGTTGGCCTTCAGTCCAAGATCCACTTAGCATTTATTCATTTATAATTCATGACCACATCCGGTGCATTAAAGCTGTGCTAAATCAAGCAGAACTGCACCAAACTCCCTGGAATCTATGGGGGGAAAATGGCTGCCGAGTGGTGATAAAAATCTTTTTAATTGTTTGTCCCAGTTATTAATTAATTCTACAGTGTGGAAAGTTATCCTAAACATTCCAGTAGGATTCATAAAAGAGGGCGTAAATAATACAGGTGAGTTAAAATCAAGCTCTGAGAGCCACTAGAGTAAAAGAGTGTGAGGGTCCTCAGCATGTGGGCTAAACGTGTCACTGAAACCTGCGCTGGATGAAGAATAGGAAATATGGGGGTAAGGATTGGGGAGTGCTGAAATGGAGACATGAATAGCCAGCACCTAAAATGGCTGAATAAACAGGAGGAAATCTAGGTCGGTCTGTCTCTCCCACTTGAAGGAACATTGAGGCAAATGTCTTACTTCTTGACTGCTTTGGACACTTTTAGGCCAAGCGTGTCATATAACCCCCCCCCCCCCACCCTCGCCTTCATGATGAAAAAGATCATTAGGTAATATTTACGAACTACAGAATGAGAGTAACTTCTGTGGACATCATCCCTGCTCGTTTGTCCTTCCCTGTCAATTATTCACCATAATTATTTTTTTCCTCGCTCTTTCAAAAAGACATTATTTTTCATCAAATTAATTGGCCCATCAGTAATAAGGCAGCAGTCATTTTTAAAGGCAATTTTCTTTTCCCTAATATGAAACTGCTAAAAGATAAGTGCATATCAAAGGCTCAGCAGATAGCACTCATTGCTGCTCCCCTCACACAAAATTAACAGGGCTGCCTGCAGAGCGAGGCATGAAATCTAGGTGATTGGAATGCAAGGAGATGCCAATGTAATTCTGAGAAACGCCATTACCGTTAATCAAGAGCTCCATATGATTGATTATGCTGATGCCTTCTTGCATGTTGGGGGCTCAATGTGCATGCTGATGCATGTCGATCGCTGTAAGCATGTCCAAACGCACAATCTAAGAAGGTGATGAGTTCGCCGTTTTGGCTTGTTTTTTTTGGTTTCATTCAGAATTCATGTTTCAGGGGAGGTATGATTGTCATGCTTGCCCATGAGCACTTCAGTGGGATAACAGCAAAGCCAAATCCTGCTTGGGCCTGGATACCTGTCCTCAAAAAGGAGCCAAATAAATGAGTCAAAGAGAAACGTGCACATACAGATGATTTTGTGTATGAGGTAATATTAATGAAAATAAAATCTTGTGCAGTTTGCTGGAAGCAGAATACAAATTCAGATGAAATGCATATGAAATATTATGCCACAAACTAAAGACAAGGTAGAAGACCTTTGAAAATCCCCCTTTTTTTCCAGACATCCCCCCGAAGCCACGCCTCCAAAACACAAAATCGTGCAACGGTTGTTTTGACGTAGTTTGCTTACTAATGTAGCTAGCCAAGCTCTGGCTCTCGCTCAGTTGCCTTTTTAAGTGTTCCATACCTTTGTGAGTGTGTGATTCATGCATGTAGAGGGGCACTTGCTTAGGGGTTGAGAGTGGAGGAACAAATGGCTGTTGGGTTTGACAGACATGTCACCATCTGATGGTTTAGAATGGGTCAGTGTAACTGATTGGCTGGCGTTTTTTCAGTTCTGTCTGTCCCACAGGTGACTAAATATTTTTTATTTCAGTGTCCGAACATTTAATTAGTTGGCTGCAATCAAGGTGTGAAGTGGATTTTAAACAACACTGTAAAAAAGTGTTCCTGGAAAAACATCTACTACTACTTTTAAGCATGAATTCAAAGCAGTGTGTGTGTTTGTGTGTGCGTGCGCGTGAAAAATTAAGTTCACTTAATGCTCCTGTGACAATGATCAAATGCACTTAATTATTTAATCATCATCAGTGTGATCACCTTTATAAAATGCAGGAGTTTTCGTAGTTTGCTGCTGTGGAGGTTTCAGGCTGTAATAAATGAATGCCCAGGAGGAAAGACATCTGCAATAATCCTGGAGAGGAAACTGTTGCCGCCCATAAATTGGGAAGTAATTGGGCCATTTAAAAACAATTTGGAGTCAATCTCTCTACAGTTCACCAATTATATTATACTGTAACATGTTCCCGCTCCTATTCCTCACATCTGGTAGTCTGAACATCCCTGTAAGTAACCTCCAATGTTGGACCATACAATGCTCACTGATATTGTAAAAAAAAATCTAAATCTTAAGCACAGTTTTATAGCTACATGACCTGGACCCCTTACAGTCATTACTTTGACCATCTATACCAAAGTTTTCTTGAGTGAAATGTGAAGTTATCTGCCTGACAGCTAAAACTTGGCCAAAACTGGGTCATGCAAAAGGACAATGACCCCGAACACAACAGCAAATCTGAAACCGAACAGCAGAAAATAAAAGAACTACTGTGTTGCAGAGGTCCAGACCTCAACCTGACTGAAATGCTGTGGGGAGA
This sequence comes from Telmatherina bonti, assembly GCF_933228915.1. NCBI lineage: Eukaryota > Metazoa > Chordata > Actinopteri > Atheriniformes > Telmatherinidae > Telmatherina > Telmatherina bonti. Next base: position 28,890,485 of record NC_136614.1, on the reverse strand, counting down.
CCTTCATTATTATTCCAATCACTGGTGATTCTACAAGCTGCTATTCTGCAATTCTCTACTTTCATTTGAGCTTGCAATATCTTGTAATGACTGGATGATTTTGTTTCTTCATAATGTCATGAAACCACAGAACTGAAAGAAAGAGTGCTTTCTATAACCCTGTGGACCGACATTTCAGCATTTATATATGTATATATAATATATGGAGAGTATGGAGAGGTTCACTGAGGGCATAAGACAGTGAACTGGAGAAAATTACAAATATAGTGCCTGTCTTGTAGCATGAGACTGTGTTTTTAAATGTCATGGTTACTCTAAAGGTCTGTTCCAGGTCAGCCTGGTCATGACAGCAGGGGACTCAGAGCTGTGTGAAACATGCATAAAAAGGCACAAACACAGGGGATGATATGACCCTGTGCTGACATAGATTAATTTCTAAGTTTAAATTTCTTTCCCTCTTATTTTGGCCAATGTTTGCTTTTGTTTTCCTTGTCTAGGTGAGAAGGGACCTGTCCGGTGTGTACCCTGCCTATCGTCTGCTAATTGCAGGGGTAGACCATAGACTGTATATAGAGATGGACGAAGCCTCCGTGACGTCACCCACAGGTTTCTGAAGAGCTGAATTAAAGCTCGGTGGGCGGTTCCTACCGTCACCATCTTGGCAGCATCATGCGTGTCGTCTCGCCCAGAAAATACAAATATGGGCAAAGAGGTGGAGCTGAGAGGGGAGCCGTGAGCGTAATGGCGGATGATTGACATCGAGCGAACTCCGAGCTTTCTGTAGCTAAAAGCTAACTGAGCTAACTCGGAAATAACAGGAGCTAACCAAATGATGGGGGTAAGTGGGCTAAAGCTAAGTCAAGTTGTTAACCGGCTAAAACCAGTTGTTCTACGTTCTTCTGACTTCAGAGCCAGGGATTGGTACCTGTCAATCAAAAGGACAAGCCCATAAATATGCCGAACTTCGAGATGAAATTACTTTTAAACGGGCGAGTTAGAAAAAAAATTCACTGCCGCCACAGTTGTCATGAAGGTAAACCTGACCTATAAACCGAAAATGAATTTTTGAGCCAGGCTGTAAACATGTTTATTTCTGCCGTGAAGTTGGCCTTTTTAACATGGGAGTCTGCTCCGTTTTGCAGCCAGCCCCTAGTGGATGAAGAGGGAACTGCAGTTTTATGCATTTCCACATAGGCTTCACTTTTAACCGCCGGAGTTTGCCGCTTTGGGTAGACTCCAACTTCCCAGTGGAGATGTATTGGACTAAGCAGCACAGAAAACGGATGGATGGAGAGGTAAGCAAAAGATGCTGATTTCTCTGTCAAGAGAGCAAAAAGTACCAAAAAGAAACCTGACCTAGGTGAGCATAATCCGGACAGAAATGAAGATAAAAACATCAGAAAGATGACTTGGTTCCGATGCCAAGACAAACCAATACGACCTAAACAGTCTTCATCAACATGAAAGGAGAAAAACTAAAAAAAGAATATCCCCCACTGTTGGGTCTAACCCCATCTGTTTGCCTCTGCAAAGCAAACACTCCTCTGTTCCCACCCCCGTTCCACTGTCCCACTAACTAAAACCGCCCACCCACCATCATCTGCTTCTCCATCCAAAACTAGATCGAAATCTGTCAAGGCCTGCCTCCCAGCTGTGCCTGATGGGATTGAGGCAAACCTTACCAAGACTTAATACTGATACAAATAAAAGCCTGATTCCTCTGCTCCACCAGCCACCAGACTGATGTCAAACTGGGAGTTCCTGTTCCCAGATCCTGCCTTGCACCAGACCTCTGTGGGAATAAATTAATCTTTGATCCTCTGACTCCTTTCGTCGCTCGAGTCCTTCCATAAACATGCCAGAATTCAGGTGCTGCCTCCTCGTTTCTGCCAGATGTTGTGAGGATTCTGGGCCTCTGGCTTTATCAGTTAGGAAAGCGTCCTTCCACTGCTGCACCCGAAGGGAGATTAGACACACTGCTCTGACTCTGAGAACATCTATCTGCCTCTGTTGGCCCCCCCTCCTTCCTCTCCATATCTGCAGCTCTTGTCTGCTGCTCTCTCCCCATCAACATGTCTTCACCAGCGCTATTCTCTATCTCATCCTCCATACCTGTCCATCCTGCTATTTGTCAGCGAGTGCTCTACTAATCCAGGACTGTGGACAGGTTACAATAGTCAAGAAGGAGGGGTCTATCAGAATCAGACATGCAAGACACAGATGGGGCCCTTTGTCCCTTACACAAGACTGTTGACAAGGCTCATGGCATTAAATTGCACATAAAACCTTCCTTCCTGCCGAATGTGACACCTTTAAGAGAATGTTTACAACTAATGCCAAAGACACATAACCATTAGGGCTGTGACGATGTGTTTTTGTCCCGATTCAATTCGATTCAGATTTTTTTGGGGGCCAATTTTAATTAAATTGCGATTCTCATAATTCTTTGATATTGCTAATTTTTGTAGATTAAAAACAAAAAAATTGTGGAAAACTTTTTTTTGCACGTCATTTTTCTTGTTTTTAATTAGAAAAAAACAACACAGTTGCAAGCTCATCATTCTGCTGCTATAAAGCCCAAGAAGACAATTAAAACGATAAAAAAATATTTTTTTTTAACAAAAAAATGTATTTTAAAATTGTGAAGCAGAAAATTCCGATTTTTGATTTTTCGATTTTCCCACCCCTAATAACAGTCTTGTTAAATGGCTGTTTTTGTTTTCTTTCCTTGTTTCTGAGGAAAATGATCCAGAATTCATTAAACATATGACCAATTCATCTACATGAAACTTAAGAAAACGATTCTGACAGCAGTTGGTTAGGAAATAATCACACAAATTATAAAAAAAAAAACACGTCTGTATCCGTACAGGGGCCATGAGGTCTGGAGGCGCTCGTAAACGAAAGCCAAAATAAGGTTTAATCTCATCCCCGCCAGCACTGTGGAGGAAAGTTTTCATGGTGAAATTTATAATTGGTGTTACCCAACATGTTCCATCCACAAAGAGATGTGTAGCCACACAAAAGAAAACCTTTTGGAGGCTTTTTTAGAGCAAAATAGCATACGTAATGAGTCATGAGGTCCCCTCTTCACTCCAAAGGACATTAAGTGCTATCCAGCAGAGGCCTGTTGGAAAACCGCCAAAAACAGACATGCGCACATTGGAGGCAGTTTAACACTGGGAACACCGCACACTGGTCACCACTCATGTTTTTCTAAGTTGCGCAAAATTGCAGCATGTAAGCGTAGCTGTGTAAAAACAGCCTTTCATCACATAAGACAAATATGACATTTCCGAGTGAATCTGCCTCTTAAATCCATCAAAGAAGTCCAGGAAAGTGTTTCTCTTCTTTGGCTGGCTTGGCATGTTCAAGCAAGATGTGTATGAATTAAAGATAATGTGGGATGAATTAAGCATGTGCTCTTCAGTCTTCAAACCAACTTAATCAAAGGGATCTTGTGAAATTCAGAATGAGAAGAGCGGAAGGGTCAAGAGAGCAGTGCTTAACATCTGTCATCTTTGTGCTGACTCACTGTCATGAACATAGGGAATGGCTTTAGGGCGTGGGTGTACCACATTTACACACACAACTGGCAATTTCTGTATTGGCTTGATGAGCTTTGGCCTGTTTTTACTTCTACGTGGGCATATTACCATAATCTTAGATGAAATTTGACTTTAAAATGTTGTGGTTTTTGCATTGCTGCTTTGAAATAATCTATTTATGGTTCCTTTAAACAGTCAAAATCAGTCCACCAGAAGCTGGAATACAAAGACCTTGGCTTTGAGTTCTTAAAGGTTAAGTACCTTTAAGACTTTTTTAAAGTTGTTAGAAAGGAACTGGGGGTCTGTTTGATTATTGAAAAGTTAAAAATGTTAGAGTTTTAACTGGTGGATTAAATGTCTAACCATCTGATTAACTGGATAAACACACCAGCACACAGGGAGGGCTAAGCCCACTTGATCTTTACAAAGACTGTGGCTATCGATTGTGCAGGCACAAGATTGAATATTACAAACTGGCAGCTGAGCCAGGAGCATCTCGGCTTGAGGCAAACTTCCAGAGAATAAAGGGAGTGGGTGGGAGGGGGGGATGGACACTGGTTTATTCAGCAGTTTTTAAATGTGCAAACAGACTTGAAGACCTTTGACACGAATGTAGCAAGTCTTAAGAGTTTTTTTTTTCTTTTGCAATGTAAAAGCTGTGAATTGAAATGCCAGGGTGGTAATTAGCATGTCAGCTGAATTCTATGATACAGTATTTTGCAAAAGTCTGGCGTAAACCCTTATTTCTTCATATAGTAATCAGAAAAGAAGACATAGATACCATAATTTTTTTAAACAAACAAAAAAAAAAAGTTGAATCCTTTGGATTATCTTGTCATTTGTTTCAGGATAAACATTGCTTGTGTGTTTAGGATTACCACATCCTTTACTCTGATGGGTCTAATGGTTCCATCAATGTGGACAAGATTTCCCACATCACTGGGGTAGAACCTTTATCATGTTTTGTACTTGGCTGCCCTTTCCAGTTGGCTTCTCTGAGCAGAAAATGGACCAAGTAGTGCTCTGAAATCCACCTTTTTGGTGTAAAAATACCACGTCAGCAATTCTGTGTTATTGCTGGTATTTTGTTCAAATAAAACATTCAAAATAAAAGCAAATTATTTGTCTGAAGGTGTTATTTAAAACAAGTTCTTTGCTTAACAAAGAAAAGTACATATTTTAGTCATGTACAAGGACGAGTAAAAATCAGTCAATGCCCACAGAAATACTCCGAAAGACCTTCAGCAAACCTTAAAAAGAATTGCTCAAAACCATGAAAAAGGTTTAGAAAATAATCCACCTGCTTACATACAAAATATAAAGAATTAAGGTATGTAACCTTTGGGCAATGTTATATAACAATACTGAGTCCTGAATTTGCTGAGTGGATTTTATACTATTATAATTAATTTATATGAATGTGCAACTTAACTAGGCACCAATGACCACAGCGAAGTGAAGATACAGTAGCTGCTGCTCCGTTATAGGAAACATAAAGTAGCAGAAATACTCCAGCAAATGCATATTCCTGTTAAATGTCTGTCAATGTGTGCTATAGCATACATAATAAATGACTTTTGTGAGGTCATAAGTGTGCCCAGTAATGTAAATCCATTTACAGTTTAATTTCTTTAGAAGAACTCACAAAACTTAAACTCATGGGCAAAAAGCAGCTCGAGCAATTCTACATAAATTAGTACAAAGTATTAAATTCTTTTATGACCTTAAACAAGCAACTTAAGGGCAATTCAGCAAGGTAAGTTAATAGTTTTTTAATCTTTTATTTTACCTTATCTTGCTCCTTGATTAATTAAGGCTATTTTCTACTTAACAGAACTTATTTCTTTCCGCAAGTTCGACACTGATTTGAGTAAAACAGATTAAAGACATGTGGTCCTTTTCAATAGTTTTACTAAAGTATCAAATTTAAACCTCTTTGCATGGCCTTCATAAAGATCATTGGAGCCGTTGGAGTACAGTGAACTCATCATGTTGAAGAAAGCAGTTGGAGATGATGGGAGCTTTGGGACATGGTGCGTCATCCTGCTGGAGGTATCCATTAGAAGACGCTACACTGTGCTCATAAAGGAATGGACATGGTCAACACCCATGCAGGCTGTGGTGTTAAAATTATGCTCAGTTGGTACGAAGGGGCTCAAAGTGTGCCAAGAAAATATTCCCAGAACCTTTACATACAATGGTGGCACCAAACGTGTTCCCCTGCTGCTGTAGCCCCTCTGCTTCAAGGTTTTACATGAGTGTGTTCAGAGATGCTATTCTGCATGCCTTGGCTGTAACCATTGGTTATTCGTGTTGCCTTTGTGTCGTCTCCAACCGGTCTGCCCATTCTCCTCTGACTTCTCGTATCAAAAAGGCACTTTAATCCAGACAAGTGCTGCTTGCTGGATATTTTCTCTTTAATCAGAGGAGTCTCTCTAAACCTCCTTTCAACTTTCATCTCCATTTCAAGACTGAAGCTGTAGGAAGTCATCTTGACCATGTCTACATGCCTGAGTGCAGTGAGCTGTCACCATGTGATTGGATGATTAGCTGTTTGGGTAACAAGCACCTGAACCGGTGTAGCTAACAAAGTGAGCAGGGGGAGGTTATACAACTATATTTAAAAAAAGCTGTAAAAACTGGATGTGAACAGCAGAATAATTCTACGGACGGCTACTTTAATAAATACTTACTACAGTACAGGAACATGTTTGTCTTCAAAGTAATGGAGCAGTCTCAGCTATTGATCTCATGATCTTGATCATTACAACGAACCTTGAAAAACCTTTAAACCAGAAGGCTTTTCTAACCAGTTGACACACATGCACATACACACCATAGAGTCACCTGGAATAAATCGTTGGAATAAAAAGAGTCACAAGCCTATTGATCTCTATGGACGCCCAATCACATTGCGTTCTATCAGAGGTCATGACCTCTTTGGAGCCTCCTTTGACCTGACAGGAAAAGTGTTTTTATGTGCGCACTGTACATATATTTGTGTGTGTACGTGCTGCGGCAGAGAATGAGACCTTTGTAAAACTGGATCTTACACTAAAAATAGGAAATCTACTTTTTTCTACTACAATGAAAGGACAGAGGAAGTGGCTGGGGGCAGTGCAGGAGCAGACAAAGGGATGGAAGAGTTGGTTGTCACGTCCTCGGCTGTCTGCCGTTCTGCCTGCCCAGAACGTTTGAGGATCAATACAGCTATGGCATACTCTGTATGACCTTCGGTGCTTAGAATAAGTCTTTAGAAGTGCCATCAGGAAATATCTTTTATGCCGATAGATTGGTGTTCTGATGATCCCAGCTATTTTTTTTTTATGAAAAAGTAATATAGCCATTTTTTCCCCTGCCTTGTCAATAGAGCTTTGTCATGGTGAGAGTCAATAATGTGAGGATTAATACAAACTCGCACTCAGTAAAATAGCTCTCTTTCAACGCTTCGCCTCTGAAAGAGCCTCACACTCAAATTTGATCCCCTCATATTTTTTTTTTTTATCAGTGCCAAGGATGGGGAAAAAAAAACAAACAAACTTCCTGCTCTTTTTTTCCCCCTTTTACCAGCAGGTGCTTAATCCTTAATGAATACATCTGCACCGTGCACATGTGGTGATGCGTGTGCGTGCATGAGACAGCCAATCTGCTGCACCGTCACTGGCACCGAAGACAGATTTTTTCCGCTAGATTTATTTTCTAATGTTGACGTTTATCACTTGAGCAGACCTGCAATCCATCATCCCACCCCCCCCCTCCCCCGCTTTCTCTTCAATAATCTGAAAGAGAGTCAGTTTGCTAAAATCTTTCTTTTATTTGGTTTTCCTTCGCTCTCTCCTTCTCTGACTCTCTGTGTCCGACTCTTTGTGGTTCAAGGTAAGGAGTGGGAGCAGAGCTGAAAGTGGCTGTAACAAGGTAACGCCAAACCTTGTGGGAGGATTTAGAAGTAGTCTTTGGAGTTGACATGGCAGCTAGCCACCTCAACCACTTCCAAATCCCTCGGATCTTTCATTAGGTCCTCGTCACAAGCTATCCCTCTCATCACTCTAGCACACATAGGATCAGGTCTGGAGCTGGATAGAGAGGGGAAAAGTGATGCCACTAGTAGGGAGTTGGGAGCTTTGATCACAGTGAGCAACGATTTCCATGTAAATGTGTGCTTCTACTTAAAGATAGGCTTATTTGTCGTTGGGTTATATGGCGGGTGCCATAAGAATAGTCAAGATGGGGGACATTTTCACATGATGTCTGGCCATTACAGGAAAGCCAGTAGCCCAGTCCTCCATCTGCAGCACAAAGTCAAGAGCACCCAGATGTATTTTCTTTTTTTTAAGCCTTCTTTGTACTCTGCAGATAAAATCTAGCATCATGGGCAACTGTTGACATGTTTTAGATGACATTTTACCCAAGGTTCATGTGTGAACAGGGGGTAATAATAGCCAGCTAGTTACAAATTTGGTCTTGTTTCATGCACTAACGTACAGCTTTTCAATGCCATAGGAAACGGTAATCGTTCATTTTTTTTTTATAGGGTGCTGTAATTTTGGCTGCAAGAGTTGGCTCAGCTCACGTTGTCAGTTTTGAACCATGTGAAGTCTCACGAGGAGGCCCTGAAACTGACAGCAACAATATACGGAGATGAGACGGAGACAGGATTGAAGGATGTGACCAGTTTGGGTGACAGCTGATAGCTGGTTCTAAGTCAAACTGTGAGGTTCTGACCCCTGGAGCCCAGTTAGAATAAGAAACTAACAACATTATTAAAAGAAAAACGTGATTAATAGAAATATTTGCTCAAATGCGGCATAATCATAGCTTTTAGGTTGGTGCAAGGAATATCACTTTGTACCTTACAAAAGAAAGTTTGCTGGATGACAAAGAAACCATGGCTGTGACTACCTTTCCTTCAAACTATAACATCTGTGACCCTAACCATGAGCTTTGAAAGAGTTTCTTTCTGCACTGCAGCTGGATTCAAACCGATTGACTGGCCGGCTTCTAGTTCTCAATCTAGGCTTAAGAGTGAAAACAATAGTGCTGCAGAAAAAAAAAGACAAAGAGATAAGACGGAGGGAGAAAGAGATTGGAGAGAGAGCGTCTGGTGGGGCGTCAAAGTGAGACAGAGAAGCAACACATAATTTGGAATTCACAGCCAATGTGTGCTGAGACCTATGTGAGCCAAGTTTGTCTGATCCTGCTCTGAATTCTAAAATACCCTCATCACACCATCTCTCCCACTCTGACTTCTTCCCTCCCACCCATCCTTATTCTTTTTTTTCTTCCTCTTTTCATTTAGACTCTTGTATTTGTTCTACTTTTGGGTGTACATGATGCTCTACTCTGTCTCTTTCATCTTCTCTTTCTGACTCTTCATCACTGCGCGAATGGGATTCATGTCCTACCATGAAGCTGTGAAAACACGGGCATCCCGGTGGGATTTGGCTGTCAGAGAGCAAAGAAGACACCGGCAGCACTGTGTTTGTTGTGTCTCATTGAATTTTTCATCTTAATCTATGAAATATACATTTCTGAGGCCAGGGCTAAGGCCACAGACCACATGGGTACATTTTAATAATGTGGCTCAGTTTCTTCTACTTGAGCAGTTATTACTTGCTGTTGTTCTGGGGAAATTGTGTATGCGTGTGTGTGTGTATCAGATACTTTGTTACACTGAGGTGCCTTTACTTGACATGACAGGCAGATGTCCCTGAAGAGCCCTCATATCATGTTTGAAGTGTCCCTGGCAGTGTGCCTTGGGGTGAAAATTTGTTGAAGGAGCCTTGTGGAGATGTGTGCGCACACATTTGTGTTTGTATACCTACATAGTTGTTCAACAGAGGTGACACTGAATGAGAAGGTGGAGCCAGTGAGGGAAAAATAGAGAGCTCAAATGCATGTTTTACACATGCTTTTGTGTATCCATGCATGGCGTGGGTGAGCAAATACATGGCACAAAAAAGGCTTTTGTTGTAATGTGCATTTACGTGTCTGTGCTTGTTTTTATTCAGAGGGAAGGTGCCTGCTGAAGATGTTAATTATTAATAACTACACGCACCCCACTCTCACCCTGTTCCCTTGATTATTCTGTTTTAGCACGTGAATGTTGGTGACATGACTTTACCGTGGGAGCATATAAGTGTAAATGAAGACATTTTCTTTTTCTGTAGTGTTCAATAAGCCTAGGGCTGCAAAGTGGGATGCCATTCATTTTTCTGTGAAGTAAGAGTTTAAATTATTTAAAGGCTAAATAAAGCAACGCTTATTCTCTTCACTGGATCTGGCTGTGTTGGTATAAATATCAAACCTACAGCGTTTTCAAGCCTGAAGCGTTCAATGAATATTTTCCATATCAGGGTAAAATATCTTGATGTCACCAGTCAAATTTCCATAGATGTTTTTGATTTGCATGTCAAAGATAATAAAATGAAACCTTAATGAAAAAAAAACAAAAAAAAACAAAAAAAAAACAATGAAAAAAATGTAAAGAGATAGATTCAGCCAGCTTTGAAGAAGACTATGCAGATTGATGCAGTGTCTGGTCTAAATGGGAACTTTCCTGACATAACCTGATATAAAATTAAAGTGTTTCTTTAAATAAACTCTACAAATTCTTCCTGTGGATGTCCACCACAGTTGTTTTCCACAAGACAACTACCATTTCTGCTGAATTATGCTGTACTGTCACCATCTACAACACTAAACAACTTATATTTTCTTCGAACCTATTAATGGACATTAATTATTTAATAGATTGTTTCAGCTGGAAACAAAACTTGGCTGCTGTCTGTGATTTTAGTTTTTTTTTTATTCGGCTCTGCATTTAACCCATCCCACTACAGAGCAGTGGGCCACCATGTTTCAGTGCCTGGGGAGCAATTGGGGAGGAATGATTAAGGACCTCGCATCTGTTGGCACTGCAGGAACTCAAACACGGGTTTCCCAGACACATGCCCACCTCTATAACCACCAGGATACCACTCCTCTACCAACATGTACTAATGAACGATCATGTAAATAACAAAACACGTTTTCAATTCACTGATACTCTTACAACTCTACTATCTGGGGGAAAGGCCAAAGGCCAAAGGCATCTTTTAAATTTATTTCAAATTTATAACAACAAAAATTTGTATTCATGTGTTCCCTCCATTAGTTCGTTCTATAAACAAGATTCAACAAGAATTAATTAGCAGCTGCCCAGAGGCCCCAGACTCCCTGCTGCCACAAAACCTCCAGGTTAATTCCACGTTGGGTACTAATTATTTAACTGCATTATGTTTTATTTCAACTAAATCATAAATAAGTAGGTCCTGTGCTATTTGGCATCTCATGTGCCTGTCTCATTAAGGGAAACTGACTAATATTTTAGTTTATTATATTCTCATATAGTGCAGTTTTTTCAGTCAAGTTGCTGAAACTAAGCTGCAGTAAACTTGTCCTCCTTATTAGTGGAATTTATATTATTAGATTTATCATGTTACCGTGCTATTCATTGCAAACCTTTCTTTTTTATTACACTTTTCTGATCTACATTAATTTATTTCCTTTTGTTGCCAGCTCTTTGGGAGTCAGAATGTTAATACAACAAATTAAATGAAGATTTCTTAGTTAATTAATTGTAGTTACATGAAAAGCTACAACATACTGTGATGTATATACTGAACACACTACACATTCACTGTGTTCATATAGTATAGCACAAAAGGGATTTTGTTGCATTTGGAATTTAGCCAATCTTCCCATAAAGTCCAAGTCCAAAAGACCAAAAAAAAACCAAATTGCACATTAGCCCTTTTGAATGAATAAAAGGTACCAAGTTTGTATACAGCGTAACCAGAAAAAAAAAGGCAAGAAAAAAAAGAGAATCCGTTGACTTGTCCTGGGAAGCCATGTGTGACACTGAGTCAGCGGGCACAACATTTGAACCATGAAACTATAGCAGCTAATGGGAATTTAGCCAATATTTCAGAAAAGGAAACAGTTGCAATAAAATGGCTTTGGAATCGGGAGATGTCCAGAGTTGAGGTGGTGGCCCGGGTGTGAGAAGATCACAAGTTCACTGGTGCAACAATAATCAGCCTTTGACTGCACAATGTCATTTGTTTGGTTGGTGCAAGCACATACCACAGACATATAGCTAATACACACATGTCCACTCACCATCTGGTTGGTAGCGGGCTTGTTAAGCCAAGCCAGCTGTGAACAGTCATTCTGTGGCTCACTTGGGAATGCTAATAATCTGTTAAAACGCATCAACCTTAGAGGAAAACACCTGAATCAACTTTCAGGAGCCGAAATATGTAATTGTGTGACCAGAAAATCCAAATAATCAAAAAAAGTCATTGACAACGAACTTGTAATGTGGACACTGCAAAATAGCTTCAAGACTAATTTGCAGTTCTTTTTCTTTTGGGTTTGAGGGTGGTGGTGGGGGGGGGGGGTGCTGGTGGGGTGGGGGTGGGGAGGTAATGTTATCATAGGCCACAAGCCATAACTGTGATAATATCTATCTTTCCCTGCTGAGGTGGGGTAACTTGATAGAGGCAATACATTTCTGGCTGTACACGCACTGGTGCACACAGGTACACATCAAACATCTTATATTAGCTCTGTCAGGAGGAGAGGGAAGGGGGGAGGTGGATGGGGAAACAGACACGTTAGACATAAACAGAGACAGAGAGGAAAAATGGTGATGGATGAGTGCTGGAGAGTAAAAGTGCTACTGCATTCAGTCATTAATATATATGCATTTGCGCACGTATGCATGTAATGTGAAAAATGGACACAAGAGTTACATGGCGTTTACCATCCTGAGCCACTTATCTCATTCCACATCTTGTCTCTGAGCGCCTGCAACAGATTTCAATTACCCAGCAGCTACACCTTTTCCCAGTGAATTAGCATAAGAGGACAACTAAAGTGAGAAATGAAATTTGATGTGGCGGCTCCATTAGAAAGCGCGAGCCTGATTGATTGTTATGTTTGTCGTCGCCATGATTTTTGTCCGAGACTGAAGGTGAGAGATGGAGGTTGGAATTTGCTTTAGACTATATTTTTAAAAAATGCCATTTGGGAATTTTTTATGAATAACATTAAGATTTTCATCATAGAAGAGTTTAGTTTGTTTATATCAACTGCTACCATGACCTTGAATATGGCTTTTTAAAAATATTCTCCTACATAACTTTAAATCAACTTGAAAACAAGCATTAAAGGACATGGAAAAAAAAACTGCACTTGGAAATCACAATCAGTGTTTTCACTGCACTGACATTGCATGCTGAGTAGCATATTTTACATTGTCCTTTATTAATGAATTACTTGCAGGGTCTTTATCTTTCAAGGACCCTTGTTCTTACGCACTTGATATTCTTGACTGAAAACTTAAGGAACCTTGTCTTAACAAGCTGCACATGTCAATCACTATCTCCTCTGATAGATTTAACTTGCAAACTGCAAATTTTGATCTGAATAAATCTTCTTACCCAACAGGTTATGGACTTTATAACCATGATGTGCATAAACCATCAGTCATAACATTATGACTACTGGCAGGTGAAGCCACAACATTGATTATCTTGTTACAATGGCACCTGGCAGCAAGAGAACATCCTGTCCTCGTAGTTGCTGCACTGGAAGCAGAAAGAAAGCCAAGCGGAAGGATTTGAGTGACTTTGAAAAAGGTTAAATTGTGATGGCCGGATTTTATCATAGCTTCACCTCCATTGCATAACCTTTTTGTTGGATATTTCAAGTCTGCAGAGGTCAGGTCTTTCCAAAAACTGTCCAAAGATCAATAATTGGTGAACTTATTGGAGCCACAGCTCATGAATGCATGTGGAGAATGAAGGATATTCCATGTTTTCATCCAGTAGAAGAGCTACTGTAGCTTATACTGCAGAAGAAGGTCAGTGCATGAGAGTGGGACTGCCTAGGGTGGCCATGTTTTGCTCGTCGAATAACTACAGAAAAAATAAACTATTCCCTGATGTCAGCAGAAGGATAACATCCTGATAGATAGCGAAAATAGTTTGACTAACAAAACAAGTCCGAAGAGCTGACTTGAATTTTTTCACCTTTTCTAAATTCAGTGAAGCACAGTTGGGATGTACAGGAAAAACAACTCCATAGGGATCTGATGGATTCGTCAGATACCATAGTGTCTGCAGGCCAGGTCATCAAGCAGGAATTTGTTTACAATGACTGGCCTTTTAAAATAAAATCAATGTACATTTTAATGTGACTGTATACCTATTGCATAAATCTTTTGTTTAAGCCTGTTTTTATCACCCCTAAAGACTGGAATGAGCTAAATCTTTCCAAGTTAATCAAATTAAGTAAAAATTTCTATCCAAGGTGATCTAAAGTACTTTGTATATTTACGTAATCCAAATAAGCTGTCTAGGCGAACCAAGCTAAGCTAAATTAGCTATATATAAATTAGTTCTCTTTCTTTTTCTCTCTCTCTCTAATTTAAGTAAAATTTTAATTTAAATAACTTGGATAGATATTTAGTTCAGCTTGGACAGCTAATCTAACTTAAATTGGTTAACCTGGACAAATATATTCAGTTTAGCTAGTATAGCTAATTTTGTTTAACTTGGATCCTAGCTATATTTAGCTTAGCTTTATCCTAGCTAAGCTAAATATTTTTGCAGGTTAACCAAACTCACTAAATTAGCTAAGCTTTTAGATATTTAGTTTAGTTAGCTATCCAAACTAAATTAAATATCTATCCAAGTTATTTAAATTAAGCTACATTAACTTTCTGAGCCATGCCTAATAAGCTCAGTAGGCTATCAAGGCACACTAATTAGTCTTTAAAAGTAAATATGTAATCACATTTCCTTCAACATCCAGACAATGTTTAGAGACAGCCCTCTATAACAACCTACAGATGAACCACTGTTAGAAAGGTTTCATCAGCATATGTCTAATTAATATCCCTCTATTGCCTGTTTTAGACCCTGAAGACTCAAAGTGGAGTGCAGTGTTAGTCTGTGTGTGATATTTCCTCAGTGATCTTCACCTCCAGTCATGTACTCCCTGGTGAGAGACTGTGACTCACATCCAGCACATGCAGTAGCCTATGTGTGTATGAGCTTTAATCCATATTAACCTCACTACTAATCACTGTTACCAGAAAACCCTTTTTTAAATTCATCTTAAAGTTAATGGTTAGCTTTGATATAAAGAAGCTTAATGCAGCTGCTTCATATCTTTACATTTGTGTTAGGTTTCTGTGGCTTGGACTTTTCATCGCACAATAGAGTGTGCATTCAGATCAAGTGAACGTGTAAATGAGACACCTGCAATAGCAAAATGTCCTGCTCACCTCTGCAAATTGCCCCTGATTGCCCCCCCCACCCATGATTTCAAACCAACCGTGCAGTTGTTATTCGCAGCTAAAATGTAGACACCACAATCAGCATTTTAATTCATGATTACCAAACAAGCTGTAAGCTAATCACGCTGGAGAGATAATGAGAAATGCAAAGATGAGAACAAGAACAGGACTATGATAAGCTGTTGCCAGGAATGTGGGTTTTTCGCTGTGCTTTGGACACTGCATGAAAAAAAACCTGACATCATTGATTTATTTATTTTTTGTAAACTGCAAATACAGGTTATTTAAGTCCAAATAAAGATGAGTAAAACATTTTTTACACCTAGAATTAAGTTAAACGTATTTATAAGTCATGAATATCAACATTAAGCATAAAACTGCTGCATTTATTGTCCTTTTTGTTGACTCTACTGTGTCATCTAGTCATATTTTAAGGATCTTTAAATCTGACTATTGCAGCTGTGGCGTGTCAATGCTCAAGCAGTGACTGAATCATTGTAAAGGCTCAGGCGATAGCCCTGGGGCCGGGAAGACCTTTGGTTAGACATATATCTAGAATTGACAGGCGTAATGCCTTTAACCTTTTCCTCTAGATTCATTACTGAACGCAAACTGCTGACAGCAAAGACCTGATGCCTGTCATTAGGAATTATTATCTCATGGCATTTCAGTGAAGTCCGGAATCTCCGTTCATTTCAAAGCATCTCCACACATAGATCTTCCAGACACAGCAGAGTTGTTTTAGCTGCAAATTACACTGCACCCCTTTGGCACTAACCTTCCCTTTAATACTCCCTCGACTGCAGAGCTGTACAAATTAATGCAGGGGCAAATGATACTGCTTCCTCCAAATAATGACAAATATTAGAGCTAATGTTTGCGCAACTAAATATTCACTCAAGGTCTAATGAATTATTCACCGTTTACCTGTAATCCAGCTTTCCTCATTTAATTTCTGTTCCAAGTATCATTGCAGAACAAAGAAGTTGTTTTGATTTTTTGCCACTTATTTCATAGTCTAAGGCTACAATCACTATTACTATTAAATGTAACCCAATCTTTCTTTTTGCAGCCTTGGTTGTCAAAAGATCTTCTGAAGTATTAGCGCCGTTGCGTTCCCGATGCAGATTAAAGAAACCACACCAGCTTCCCAACATGCTGGTTCAACGGATGAACTGGTGAAATCTCCAGTTGCTTTTTCCTATTAATAAATTCATCAGTGCATGAGAGCGGAGGAATGAAGACATTCACCGCTCAACGACTTGCAGACAAATTATATGAAATATCTTGCTTAGCTAGCTGCACCGTAATATCTCAAATGCAGGATTAAAAATGCATTCCCTCTCCTTCCTTTAGAGGCTTTCGCAATTACAAAGTCAGTTAGGAACATGCAAGGAGGAGTTTTCCCACATTGCCCACACAATTTACCATACATCTATATCATTTCCTCCCTTCTGTTCTTGCTATTTCCACTTCCTCTCCCACCTAAACGCACGTTTGCAAATACATGCGTGCGCTTCTCCGTACTGTAAAAACTGCTTGTTGTTGGCGCTCGTCTTTGCAGAGCAGATGGCTGCTTTTCTGCACCACATGGCCGACACTCAGGAGATGAGGGAAGCTCTTTAAGAAGAAAAAGACTTTCAATCTGCTTAAGCAACTGTAGCCCCTCCTCATCAACACATCTTTTTTTCCCCTCTTTATCATGGTGTCAGCAGCAACTCCTCCAATCCCCACCTCGTCATACCTACGCTGCAGTGATTTGACGCCCTGCATTCATCCAACCGCGCTTGGTGATTATGCAAATACTTGATGCTGGTGTGAAGGAGTCAAATACAAGGTCGCAGTGTGAGATTATTAAGATGCTGCATGGGTGCTTGGTCCGCTGGCCGGGAACTCCAACCCCCACTGGCCTTTCATCTATCGTGTTTCTCCTACAGGAAAAACACTCCATATGTATGGAAAGCTGCATTTATTATTCATACTGAAGTTATGAAGAGGTGGGGTTAACTTGAAGAGCATGGTGGGCAAAAATTTAGGTGAGTTATGTGTTTGGTCTCCATTTACTATTTGAATTTTTGGTTTAGATCAGGTTTAACACGAGGACTGGATTCAGCCTGAAGTTCACCAGGAGAAAACAAAACTTTTTGTTTATGGTTGCAAAAGTTCAAGGGTATGACTGCTTCTGGTCTCTTAAAAATCAAGCAGCTAAGTGATGATAATAGTAATACGTACAATGTGGAGCATGATGTAATCACCCAGACGTGGGGCGCTGTCGATGCGGACGAGGATGCCGTCTTTGATGGTGGTGCTGAAGCCCACGGCGAGCCGGTCCGTCCGTGTGCTTGGCCTCTCGTTGTTGGGCCATGTGTACATGATCAGACCTCCTCCTTTGCCAAAGATGTAGGTGGTGCCAGCTGTGGTGAGCAAAGAGAAATAGGCATGGTTTACATGGGGTTATGTATATTATATATGGTTCATTAGAATATTTGAAATGTGACACCTACAAATGCAATCTGACACGTTTTCTAATGTCAGGTCGGGCGGTGGGGATGTGGCCCCAAATGCAGGGAAGAGCCACAGGGACGCGCCTTTCAAGGAGATTTATTGTAACCCAAGGGACTAAAGCAACAAAATGATCCAGCAACCAAGAACTGAAACTGAGGAGTATAAATACACTGGGGAACCAAACAAGAAACAGGTGTACGGAATGAACTAAAACAAGACCAGGTGAACTCAATGGACAGGAAATCAATAAAGCTAAACAATAAACAAGAGAACCAAACAGAAAAAAACTACTAAATAAAACAAGAAACCTTAAACTAAGGCACAAAAAGGCTTAACCATGACATTTAATAATACTTTTGGTGACAATTACAGTTCTTCAATCATCTAAAAATGGGAGAAAAGAAAAATATTTATTGGACCAAGAGCTTTCTCTTGATTTCATGGTGTGGTTGTTGTGACACTGTAAAAAAAAAAAAAAAAAAAAAAAAAAAAGAAAAACTGATCAAAAATCCCTCTATAAATCAAGTGAAATCCCTTTACATCTACTGTTTCTACAATGTAACTGTGCCAAGTTCTATTTTGGATTTTTTAACAATATTCAGCCTCAACTACCTTTTGGGTAAAAGTCAGCAGCTCCCCTGACTCCGTCTCTGGCCTATCCAGATCTTAAATATAGCCCCTTTCCAGGGAATAAGAGCCAGTATAGCCAGGATGGGATAAGTCTCCCAATCCTCATGTATTATATATGAGACTTGCAACCAAAGAACAAAGGTTGGCATAAGAAAGGAGAGAAGAGCGGCGGGGAGAGCTGGGCGCTGTGATCGAAGAACTTTCCCTGGGTTTAATTTGACAAATAGAGTGTAGAAAAAGGACCATGGTTAACAGTAGTGGAAGAGAAGGATGGCACATAATTTTGCTATTAGATCAACCTTTATGCAGATCTGTGTCAGATTAGAACCTCTGATTGGATCAAGCTTTGCCCCGAGCCACAGAATCTCTGAAAACGGTTTGATTTCTATTTTTGGAAAAATAAATCAAAGTTTCATTATTTTGTTACAGGGTTGGATTTAATTTCTACTTCTGAGTGTTCCCTAAGGTGCGTCAGAATTAAATCATTGAATCCTTGAGCCGCTTAGCCATCTCATTCACGTTTAGGCAAAGATAATCGAGAGATCAAAGGCATTAAACCTACAGCAGACACACGAGTGGATGAGGCGGTATGGGAGGCAAAACCGACTCCTGTGGCCTGGAGACAGTGGAAAGCTTTCGGTCAATCCCATTCGTCAGGGGATTGCTAATGAAATCTCAGAGTTCCTGCATCGAAATCCTCCATCTTCCTCATCACCTCCCAGAGCCCCGCCATTTTCATTCCCTTCCTCTCTAAGTCACCTGAACATCTGTTTGGCTATGTGATGGGTGCCCAGCTGTCTCACTGTTTCCCCTATGAAGCGCTCGACAATCTGCTCTGTGGTCCATAATACCCTGGAGACTGCGAGAACATATGGATGTGCGGGACTATGGGAGAAGGAGAGACAGTTACGACCAGATGAGCATCTCTATTTGCCTTCAGGCGCAGAAAACAGGTCTCGTTTTTACACGGCTCAGGTGTGAGCGTGCACACCACCAGCTCGTGTTGTGTTACTGACACAAAAAATATCTTAACAGGTCATACATTTCAGACCCCAAAACAACTGTTTTACCTCCTGTTGGTGATCATAAATTGATGGATCGCTTTGAGTTTAGAGTCTTTTTTATTTGGTCATTACAAATGAAGCCAATGGATGCCACCTTAAGCATTAATAACACAAGAAATGAGTGACATTGCATCAGAAAAAGAAGCACCTTAAGCCACCACAGCTACAGACTGCTGTCTTTAGACAGGCTCTGGTCCTGACCTGTCACAGCTTCTCCTAACAAAAAGAGCTGAGGCAGACTTGGGATCAGTTTCCCTGACAAACGGGCAAACTTTGCCGATTTAATGTAACACACAAAACTTTTTTTTTTCTCTTTTTCTAGAGGGGATGAGGACGATGATGAGCAGCAAAGATACAAGCACCCCAGGGAGCCAATTATCACATTGAGGAGATTTGCTTAGTGTTTCAAGAAGACAATGTTCAGCATGAAACTCACACAGGCTGCAGTGCTCGTCGTCTGACGCGTGTACCCACCATTCTCCACTAAAATGCTCCAAAAAAAAGCATGCAAACGCGTGTGCAAAGTCACAATTACTTCTCACATAAGAATTCACACAAGTGGGTGATTATGTGCGCAAGTACAGGGAAGAAGGAGAACCCGTGATGGTCGATTATGTCGCACGTCTTTGCGAACAACCTGCTGGATCCAGGCTGCTCTGGCTGTGTCTGCACAGAGAGGAAGTCTGCTGCATATCATTTCCTGCTGTCACTGCATGCAGAAGTATTGAATAAGTCATCTTTTCTAGCACTTGTATGAAGATTTAAACAAGGATAAAGAATTAAAACATTATCCTGTCAATGTTGCAGTCTCACTAAAAGTGCAAGGTCACAAGTTCCATTTTAGTAATCTCACTACAACAAGAAGGCTTTTCTACCCAGAGCACCGGTGTAATTACTTTTTACTGATTACGCAAGGAGCCTAATTAAAGCATGAGGGTAAGTAATGGCATATTTTAATATTTCTAGCTTATTTTAGTATGAACTCCCACAATTACCTTGGCTGACTTCTGTTCAGTCGTTAACCTGGTCCCCAGACTCTTCATAAACAATGGTCTTTGAAAATGTGCTTCTGTTTGGAAGTGTAGGTGTGCAGTATGAAGATAAATCAAAGCATAATATCTGCTGCATTGGTTTGAAGACAGTGCAAACATTCTGAGCACTACATATCTAAGACTACAAGGCATCATTTCGTCCGTTTTAATGCAATTTCAGTTCAGAACAAAGCAGATAGAGCTGCTTATAATCACAACTACAAGGTGGAGAAAAGAAGAACAGGTCAGTTTAGCTGTTGAAGCACTTTTACAAGCAGTGTGTAAGTTATGTTTGCTTTTTTACTTCATGTTTGTGTTTCCAACTAGCTCCATTGTAAGCGTAATTGTTTGCCAACTGATTCCACTAGGGGGCGCTTTAGGGCACTCAGTTTAGATGGACTAGCCAAATTTGTTGGGTGTAAATGAGACAATAAACATGAAAACAACAGAAATTAGCACTTGATTAATTCTGATGTTATGGAAGAAAACAAACAGTGGTGTCATTGTAGAACACCCATAAAACAAGGAAATTGTGTGTAATTGTTACTCGTCAATCCTCTGATCTGACATCTGGTCAAATTGTTCCCAACACTGCCTGTAGTGGTTACTCACATAGGTGCGTCATCAATTCCTAAGGACATGCAAAAATGATACCTCAAATTGACCCAAAATAATTGAGGCAACCTTAACAAACACACAAACGTGTGATCAAAGTTTGGCCTTGGTAGTGCTGCAGGTGTATGAAGACTCAACAGGTTAAACAGCACAAGGAAAATAAGAATCCTGACTCATGGAGCCACTCATTCGATCAGATCTGGGATCATAAAACGGAAGCGACATAAGTCAGATTTGACAACTGGAACTGACAATCAGACTTCTGTGTTAACAGACATCACATCAATGAAAAAGACAAACTGGATTTGAATGATTTTCACTGGTAGTGTGACGGTAGCGTATCATACTTTCTGGGATTGGCAAGGATAACTTGTGACAGTCGTTACTGACAGGACAGTTGAGGTTCTTCAGCACTAAACATGAGAAATGATGCATTTAGTTTTAACAACCATACAGCTTAGTGACAAGCCAACTGCGGGGAAAATAATCATCAAAGGAACTAAATCTACTATCTAAACAGATTACTGCAAAAGATGTTATTTTGGGGGATCATAGGGGACTTTCATCTGTATCTTTGAATAATGCAATCATGCTATGGCCAATGGGTACGGGAGGGGGGGGGGGGGTGCATATGAATCTTATTGTAGCAAAAGGGCCCTCCATTTGTTTGGGAGAAAATGATGCAAGATAGGAAGAAACATATGACCAATGCTAATTTTCTTTCATTATCGTCTGATGGGTTGAAAAATATTTTGGAAAGAACCTCTAAACGGATGAAAAAGCGATGCTCTAATGCCTCTCTCTACTATGTTGTGAGTCACTGAATGCGTATGAGTGTTGAAACACAAACAGTACATGTGAGAGTAGGTCAAAGCCATGGCCTCTATTTCACAGAGGTCCCCTGAGGCGTGGCAGTGCAGACAGAAGGTCAGGACACCTGTCTGCAGGACAGATATGTCCTTCAGGCTAAGAATTGACATTACCCAACCAGCCTGAAAACTAAAAACAAAGTAGAAAAAAGAAATTCATGCAAAGGCAGAAATCACAGAAGGTCACTGATTTCAATGCACTTAAGCAGCAGAAACAAATAAGTAAAAGGATTTTGTTAAAGCAGATGGGTTAAAGTTGAGCTAGATGGCACATCTAACAGGTATGCAGATATAGATATAGTTCATATTTAGGGGTCGATTCCACAATTCAAATGGATGAAGTAAAAAGATGGTATAAAGACAGTAAAAGGTTGATAAAAGAATATAACAGGTGGTGTGCATATTCATTGTGGCAGATGTACTAACTGAAGGCACATGAGCTATTTTGCACCTGTTAAATATGCAACCCTCGTTGTTAGTGAGTCGGATTGTACTTTTATTACCGTGTGCAGTGAGTTCGCACACGTTTTAGTACACCTTCAGTATGCCTTAGCGTTTAGTAGAATATGTAAAGACTCTCCTTTTTTCTATATACTAAAACTTCACCAGGCAACAATGCTATCTATAAAGCAGCAAAAAAAAAAAAAAACAAAAAAACAGAGCAGATGCTAAAGTGTGGATCTGTTATAACAGCGTAATTGGCTGTTTTCAGACTTCACACCATGCTGTGATAAAAGCTTATGTTTAGTCATAGCAGACCTACAGTAAAAGACTGGGTATTGCAAAGGCTGCAAAGAAGTAGCTGCTAACCCATTAAAACCTAAGGTAACCTCTCTACATCGGACCTGGAGCACCACTGCGTTGCAGCAGTTCCTAATGGGTTTTAATGGAAGATCTATAAGAAGGTGCACATATATGCATTTATGGTCAACCTGAAAGAAAAAGGTGACACCATCAGCTATCTATGAGGCACCAAACTGAGGTGGATATACTCTCAGAAGCCCAACTTCCATAAGTACACATATATTTCAGACCATCTGCATAGACACGTATGAGTGTGAACTGTGGCAAACACACATCTTCCTTTCCTTTCCCTCACTGTTTGTGTGTGTGTGTGTTGTTTATGTGCTTTTATGTCTCTCCTCTTGTTATCTCTCGGGCTTTCTGCAGCGCTGGCACCCCAGGGGATGCAGAAAGAAGACAAACACGGTTTGATGTGGACGAAATTCTTTTGCCGTTGGAGAATAAGAGAGTAAAAAAAAAAAGAGTGCAAGGAACCTCGGAAAATGAAAAAAAAAGTTTTAAAAGTAAGATGCAAAATGTAATTGCCTCTTCAATCATGTTCGAAAAGTACTCTGTCATTACAACCCTTTCCCCTGCCGTGCTTCATACATGGGAAATTATTAGCTGTGCTGTCCTTCACACAGCTCCAATGAAGATCCATTGACAGTGGAATCAAATTGAGAGATACTGAGCTGTGTAATCACTGGGATTTATCTCCATTTTACAACCTTTTATCATTTCATAATTCACATTTCCAACTGTTGCCATTTCCCCCTTTTTGGGACAGAGAGAGTGTTGGGGAGGCCTGATGATCGAATGTTGGCTCTTTCATTCTCTTTGGCTCAGCTGCCAGGTTGGGATTTGGTGATAAATGGCTAAAATCTATACATTAATGTCTGTACTGTATGCTGTGCGTGTGTGACGACAGATTTGAATCTGCTCTGAATGCAAAACCAAACAAAATACCTGACATCATCTCTGTGCATGGTGGCCGCCCGTCCTGCCTCTCATCGGCTTCGCTGAACAAAACGCAGAATATGATTGATGAAGGGCAGTGTGTTATGAAAAATAGCTATGCTAAGAAAACAGCCAGCCTCGAATGATTTACACTGTCTGTTTCCCCGTTATAATAAGCTGGAGCATTACCACACTATATGGATTTACGCACCAAAAACCAGGGGTAATGGAAGTGGAAGAAAAAACTGGAGAAACGCAGGATGGACAGATTGTAGCGGGAGAAAAGTGGAGGGTTTTTCTCAGGCAGCCAGAACATTATGATGTATGTACAAAGCTGTACAAGTATCAGGATTACAATGACAACAACAAAACTCTTATTGGTTTTCTTAAACATTTGCCCAGAGCAAGACCACCATTAAAAACTGTTATGTTTCACACTAATCCAATTCTATTGTGGGAATATACTGTAATTAGCTCACAACATATTAGAATTGGAAAAACCTACAGCATATGTATGTTAATATTATAAAGTGGCAGAAAAACAATGAAGCAGTGTGTCGTAATGGCCTAAGAGGGTAATTTTCCAGTCTTCACAGTGTGGGCAGAAGGTGACACAGCTTACTCTACATTGTATAACATTTTGACGTCATATTCTTACTTTATGAGCCAGATTCAGCTTAAAAATGCAGCAAAGTGACACAGAGGCTCAGGCAGATTCTGCTGCCGCTGCTGCTTGAGCTGCAGAGTATCACTCGCAGCCAGGATGATAAAGTCTGAGCCACTGGGCAGCAGCTCCATTCGCTTGGATTGAGCAGTCAAACACTGAGAGGCTACTATGCAGCAATGCCAGGACTAGCTAAGGCCTGTCTGCTGCTGTGGGGGTTTAGTGATGACAGTTTTGTTGGAGTTGGCCATTGGTGCCAAAAGGAGAAGGTGAGTGATGTGAAACAAACTACAAAAACAGGAAAAAAACGGTTTGGTTTTTACTTTTTATTTAATTACAGTATACTAGAGCTTGCAGTTTTGTTTGTATATTGTGAACAAGTTGCTCTTGAAAATTAGACGATTTACCTGGATACAGTCTGCTGGTCTGCCAGAAGAAATTGTGTTAGGATGCATTCACATCAAGATGGCCCCCTAGACTTGGTCCGATTGGGGACTTGGCTCAGTTGTATGGGGTAGTATCCATGCGGACTGAGTTGGGTTCATGGTATACTTTGGTCAAACAAGCCAAGCCATTAGAATAATATATCCCCGTTCTCACCAGAAGTGGCGCTGCAGTAGTATTTACCAAAAGAGAGGACAAGACTTGCATGAAGAAGAACTATTGCAAAACATGGAGACGAGTCCATTGTTGTTTTGAGTTTTTTAGTTTGTCTTATGCAAATATACTGCAGAAACACACTACAACAATGGGCGCAGTATGAACAACAGATGAGTCAGAAGACCAGTGCTATGTTTTTACCACAATGCAATACTTCGCCAAATGCAGGAAGTCATTTTTTTGTAGCCCGCTTCCTGTATTTGGTTCACAAAACAGACTGAGACCTGCATTTTAGGTGAATCGAGTCTGCTTCTTTGATCTGAATCAGAATTTGTTTGGTGCATTGACATTTCCCCAAACGAAGTGGACTTTCCCAGCAAACCAACTGGGATTCAAATCAAAAAGGCTGATGTGAATGTGCCCTTAAAGTCAAGTTGAAACGAGCCAGAACGAGATTTTCATCTCGAGCAGCTTAACCAAATCTATGGTTCCATTTTTCATATTTATATGAGCATTTGTTTATTACCACATTTGTAGTGAACTGATTAATAATGAATCATTTCAGAGTTTCTAGCGAAACCTACCATATAACTGTGTTGGTAGTTTTATTTGATACGCTCAGCTGCATTAGGAGTCAATTCAACTTTCTGGTGACTTTAGAGAATGTAGTTTCTACTGATATTTATGTTGTTCTCAATATCACTACAATACAGGAAGACATTTTTGTGCACAGGACTTCCTGCTATCTCAGTTCTGTCTGAAATAAATCAGGTATTATCCAGCTTATTTCTTTGTCTTTTTATTGATTTCAGTGTTTGATTAAGTCAATTAATCCCAATTCAGTTTAATTCACTTAAATATTGTCCATCCCAGTCTAATTTGGCATGATTGGGAGCACCAGATCCAGTTTAGTCCAGTTCTCCTGACAGCCATTACAGCTCTCTGTCTTTTTTCATCCACTGGCATCACGTTTTGTAGTGTTGGCACGAAGCTGCATTAGCTTGAGTTTCACACTTTCTCTCGTTCTGCTGACATCATTTGACACTCATCCAGCTGCTGACACACTGATAATACAGGCGTTCACGTCTCATGTCCTTTTGCATTTTCTTGTTTACTTCCCGAGTTTGTTCATGAATCTGAATGTTATTTGTTGAACCATGCCTCGTTTCTGTCTCCGTCCTGGCCGATGAGACTCATGACAAGTTCAATCATTGCACCACTAACAATGTTGGCGTGGCAACTTTTCAATGATCAAATCATTATGATGTTTGTGGCGTAGTTATGTATTATTTGTTGCTTTAACCCTTTCAGGCATAGTGGCCATATAGTGGACACCTATTTACAAACTTTGTTCTTGCATATTCATGACTTAAGATGGTATTTTTGTAAATAAACGACTTGGATGTTAGTGAGTCATCCAATACATTTCCACTCACTGGAAAATTAATATATGATATAACTGAACATAATGTAATTACACAAGTTTTTCTTTGTGATGAATAAGAAAAGAAAAAGATGCAGCTATATTTCATAGAAGACTGATTATTTTATAAATATTTTGCTGACATTAAATAGATACATAAATACATTAAATACATTAAAATAAATCATATATCATGATAAATTCTAAGTATTACTAATAAACAAAAATATCATTGCATATGTCTGTAGAGGTAAAATACTGTATTTAAAAAAATGTTGCACTGGTTTTTTTTATTCGCCCTACGATGGACTGGCGAGCTGTCCAGGGTGTACCCTGCCTTTTGCCCTAGGACTGCTGGGATAGGCTCCAGCTTCCCCGTGACCCTTAATCGGACTAAGCGGTTTGGATAATGAATGAATGAATGAATGGTTTTTATTATTCCTACATGAAAGAGTTAATAAAGGTTGAAACTGGGAAATAAACCTGGAAGTTACAAAAAAAAGAAAAAAAAGACAAATAACTAAATCTCTTCATGGTGTCACTTCCATCCATAACACATTTCATATAAACACTACTGGTTTGGGCAAACGTCAAAATCTACAGGACTTTATTTGTGAATATTTCACAATAACCAAGTTCTTTCATTTATTCCTTGTAATCTATCCTGTTTTGTACTTTTATATAAGGAAACCAATTAAACATTGTCCATTTAATATCATCTAAACATTTTTATGACATTAAGAACCTGCTGGTATTCTGAAACTGCTCTTTTACATTTAAGTATCACTTTTCTTTTATCATTTTATATCTTGTTCAGATTAAAAATAATGATGAAACACGTTTCAAATACGTTAAAAGCAGTTAAATAACAAATTTATAAATCATCTACAGATTTTTAAAAATTACTTAGACTTAAGATGCATAAACTCAGGAAGAAGCCAAGGCTCCTGAAGCTTGATGAGCTCATTTTTAGCTGAAAGCGTCCTGCCTGCGAATCTGGTCCACTAAGAACACAACACACGGTGAGAGGGCTTAGTCAAAGTGTTTCACATCGCCCCTCACTTACATGGAACATGCAGTTCTTGACATGTTTTATTTTGATGAGGAACGGCTTGATTTGTCATCTGTGTCGTGATGCTAGGAAGCGACGGAGGAACAGACAGAAAGACGGACACAAAAAAAAAAAAACATGGAAAACAGCAAAGTGCTGTTGAAGTGACAGTGAAGTGGCGCTGATGTGAGTGTCTGGGATCTTTCCAGTCATCTCACCCCCCTCCGCCTGTTTTCTTTGGGCAACAGGAAAGGGTTCGTATCACCAGCCCTTGTACTTGCAAGCACACCAAATCATCCTCAGACCACCGTGGATGAATGGGAACATCGACTCACAGACGCCCATTAATGAAGCAGTCATGTTTCCTCACTTCAGCGTCATGTAACACTGCAGAGGCGCAAATGTGAGTACACAGAGGCGAAAATGGCCACACATACACGCGCGTGTGTGTGTGTGTGTATGTGAGAAGCAGAAGGTGAGCCATAACAACTCCCCTCTCATTACTGCGAACCACAGCTAGCCCGTCTCACCCTCCATGTCTCCCACCTCTAGCCTCCCCTCCTGCTGCATCACTGACACTCTTCTCCGTTGTAACAGCGAGCGGACAGAGAGGAAGGGCTTTAAATGATTTTTTTTTCTCGGTTCTCTGGAGATGTCAGCTCCTATTCTCTCTGCTTGGAAAAGGAAGAGGAAGCAGGAAGGGGGGCCTGAAGAGGATTTCTGGGGGCTAGGAGAGTGGCGAAGGAGGGCGGGAGGGAGCGGCTGCAGCTGAGATCTACACAGCACTCTCGGCTACAAAGAAGACCTGTCTGCTGACTTTAATGCTGCTCGCTGCCACCAGTAGAATTTTTTTAGAGAGGAAAGTAGCGCTGCAGTGAGATGAAAGGAAAGGAGATGTGAGGTAGAAGAGATGCTGGAGGCAGGAAGGCCAAAGGATGAGCAGAAAACAGATGCAAAGATTACAAATAAAGAGCTGGGACACTTAGGAACTAAAGCTCTGGTAAACCTGACTCAATCCTCTTCTCACTGCGGTGAAAATTAGCATTCTGTCAACTCCAGTGTTGACGCTCACGCTGCTCTCAGCGAAATTAGGACATGAGTGTCTCCTTCCCATCATTCATAATGCATGACGCACAATGTGTGTGAGGCATATCACTTCAGAAGCAGGCCACACCAAAACCCTGCTGAGGATTAGGTGAGGAAGATCTCCTAAAGAATAAGGGATTCCAAGATGGCTCCGGGTGGAAGCATCATTTATAATTGAATCTTCCCCAGAGGATAGAGCAGCCCGTCTGCCTTTTTCCAAGGCTTCGAGGAGAGTTCAGAACTCAACTCTCTCTCCCCAGTCAGACTCTGCCTCACTCGCTCTTTGGTTTCTGCGATAACTGAGAGGCTCATACACAACACAGCAACCTCAGCCATGATCTTATCCCCAGGCCTCCATGACTCAAACCTCAGCTGGACACGTTTGCTCATTCTCAACTTCTACAAACTTGGCCTTTTTTTCAGCTCAAAGAGTGGGGAGAAATTGGAATAGACAATCTGAGTTAAAGCATTGCTACTTCATCTTCTTCTGCAGCACATGGCTGACTCGGGGCAGGACATGATGTCATCAAAAATGATTAATCGGCAAAGGCACAAGATTGTTACGCAAACGAAGATCACAACAGTGGAACAAAAAGAGGAGACGCTGCACAAAACGTGCAGCATAAACACTTCTGTTTTTGGTAGGTAAGATGTTTTACAGTGAACTTGTTTTACGTTGGAACTGATTAGATCATATTGTAGCTGAGAAGGTGGGATTATAACTTCCTTCCAACACTGGATCCTTGAGCTCAGAAAGTTGCATGCAATAGTATTTAATCATTTGGAAAAAAAAAAAGATCTTGTACTATGTCAGCAACCTTTTTGTTTGTATCATGCTCACAAAAATAGTAATGCAAATTCCTGCCACTGCTGAGCTATTGCTTAAACACACAGTCCTCATCTGTATGTCCTGAGTACCTTACACAGTCTCCAAACTAGTTAATATGGATATAAACCCCGACTGTGCATAATGGAAATGAAGGGAGGTCTGCTTAGTAAGTTTTTTATTTTCTAGCAATCCTCCAGTATAATCTGGCTGGTCAGACTGGATGAAATCTCATCATCAGTTATAAGTAAAACAAAAAATAAATAAAAATAAAATAAAATATGAAAAAAAAAACATAAGAAACAAAAAAAGTGACAAACAATACAACACACCAACAAATGCATTTAGCCTGTTCTGCCAGCTTTTTAGAATATTCAGTAAGAGTATTAGCCTAATGTTTGAAGGCTAATGCTAAAAGCAGCTACCATGCATATTCCTAAGTATGGTTTTTCCGCTAGGAGTTTATCGGTATATCATAAAATTTATTAAACTAACCAAAGTTCAGCTTCTGATGCTGTTTAAGCTTTTAACTTGTTAAGAAGTTCTTTCTTTTTATCAGTTAGCCTTTAGCTAGATGCTAGCTTCAACATCTTATTAGCGGATGGACTTTTGACTTACAGGTGGCACTTTCACAGGTTCTTTACTTTAGTTTTGGAGGTCTAATCATGTATTATACCGACTTCTGGCATGAGCATATAAGGTAAAGTTCCTAAGAAATTTCGAAGACAGTGGGCAGCTCAGCTTGGAGCGCAGGTGTCACACTTAAGTCCTTGAAGGCTAATATCCTGCAGGTTTTTTTCCATGCTCAAACACACCTGACTGAAATGAATGAATAGGCTAGCAAGAAGAGGTTGGATCCATTTGATTTGAATCAAGTGTGTTTGAGCAGGAAAACAACAACAACAACAAAAAAAAAAAAAACCCGGCCAGATAACATTTCTTTCAGGAAAGGCCTTGCAGATTTCAGCAATACAATGCTAAACCGATACTGCATCCATCACAACAGCATGGCTTCACAGGGGACGAGTCTGGGTACTGAATTGGTCTGCCTGCAGGCCAGCTCTTTCACCCATTTACAAATCATTTAGACCATCAATGATCAATCTTTTTGATAAGTCCTGCCTGTTGAGCAGCTCTCCACTTCCCAGATGTTTACAGTTAATAAAATGAGAGGTGTTGCTATAATGCTTAACATCACCCTGGAACTACTTTTTAACAGATTGTTGCCATCAAAGTCAATATGAGTCAGTATTTCCATTGAAATGATCAAATATCTGATATGTTGCAAATGTTCTAATGGAAACAAAATAAGTTTTTATGAGAAATGTAAATGGGTGCGTTCTGTTTTTTTACTCAGCATCCCAACTTTAGTACAAGAGCCAAAAAATGTCTTTGCATCTTCTGAGTTTTTATCATCCAACTGTAACAGAAAACTGCAGGAAAGTACGAGAAGTGATGATAAAAGTAGCATTTTGAATGAGTATTTCTAATTTGAAATAGAAAGCGACAGCCACAAACACTGCTGCAAAGTGAGAAAAAGAGAGAAAGGCACAGTTTTCAATCCCAGCCCTGTCAGATCATCCATTCCCCTGACATGCTGGCTGAGTATTTCTTTTAAAGGTAGATTGTTTTTATAAAAGCGACTGGAGAAGTTTTGCCTCATATGCCCGCCTCACTTTGAAATAAATTGAAGAGCAAGAGAGACAGATGCTAAAAGGAATCAGTGTCTCATATAAGACTGGTCTAATCTTCTCTGTGATATTATCAACATCAAATAGAAAAGTACTTGAACCTAAGATGTTATACAAGGAGATGACGCTTCCCCGCAGTTGAAAACAAACAACACAATCAAACTGACAATACAGATCCCTGTTTATAAGATCAAACTCAAACTGTGAATAAACCTGCCTGATGACCTTCTTTGTTTGCTCTGTGCTCTCCTTTTTTTTTTTGTCTGAAATTGATGAGTGCCTTCTGAAACACAGCTTCATTCTGTTCTCTAAAAGATAGAGCAGATGTGCCTGCGGTTGGCATAGCAACCCCACATCCTACCCACCAACGTCTGTGACAAACCTGACATCATTTTTCAGCCCTGCCCTACATCAAACACCTTTACATCTCATTGATTACACACAAACAGCCCTTTTCCTCTAATGATGAACTGAAATACTTAAATTTGCATGGCATTGCGCCTCCCACGTCTCCGTCTTCTCTTCATCGCACACAAGAAATGCAGCATGCCATTTTTCCAGAAAAAAAAAAAAAATTCAATCAGGTTTGTTCTTCAGAGAAGTTTACTCAGCTGCCTCCCTCTGAGTCAAGGACTTCAATTCCACAGCAGCATTTAAGCCACTCACTGTGGCCCTGCTGTTCCCACTAAACAACTCCCCATTTAAGCCGAGGCCTGCCATCAATGCCAACCTTGATGAGGTGATTGGTTTTGACAGGGAGCATTTATTTCAGTATGACTGGCATGGAGACCTTTAAGGTACACAAAGGCCACAGTTAAGTGCAGCAATCTGCCGTTCTATTGTCGGAGCAATCACTACACAGTGATGGTCATTCATAAAAGTGAATAAGGATCCATCTCTGCTTGGCTTTAAGCAGCGTTCACTAGTGAATGCCTCGCTACTGTTGGCTCCAGTGTAATTACAGGCAGCAGGAGGTGAGAATGTTCATATAAAGATCTTTGATAAGTTGACCGTGACTGCTAGTTTGAAGCAAGAGTAGGCACTGGGAACAGTGGGTGACACTTCCAGTGGCAATCACTGAGAACTCATGTGAAATCATGCAAGTTTTATAAGTCCTGACAAGATGATGGTGAAGTTGGATAATCACTCAACATGTATATATATATATATATATATATATATATATATATATATATATATATATATATATATATATATATATATATATATATATATATATATATGTATACATATATTTACATGATAAAATACAGGATAAAAATGTTGGCAAGTAACTACTGGAGTTCTGGAGTTAATTTGACAGAGTTTTCTACCAATCATTGAACCACGTAGGGAAAAGGTTTACTTAAAAATGTGCATTTTTGGCTTCAAGTTGAAAGCTGAAGTTTAACAAAAGCAAGAGTATGATTAATTAGAGCTTTTTTTTAAAGACTCAAACTGATGTGTAAGGTGAGAGGCAGATCCTTTCTCATCTTAGTATTTACTAGAGAAACAAGCTTTACTTTCTGAAACAGCGCTGGCAGGGAGGAAATACTTTGTTACCCTGAACTTACTAAAAGCAGCCCTGAACTTTTATGATTGGTTGAGAATTCTCAGCATTTTATTCAAACTTTTGTGAGGTTGTGTCAAGTTTAACAGAAAAAGAAACATGTCCCCATGAAGGGATATCGCTTTTGTTATAGTTTTCAGCTTAATGGGTGAATAATGGATTTTTTTTAAAACTTTGGTCCCCCTATGGCACAAAATCTAACAACAAACTTTTGGTTCCATCCATTACATCTAAATTAAGTGTATTACAGCAGGGAAATATTTTGTGGACCTGTGGTATTAGAAATCCCTGTCTTATGAGTTATTGTGTGCCTGAGATTTCAGAATTTATGCATTAGTTTAGTTTAGTGATTGATGGATTTCTCCATTTCCTTTCTTTGCGTTTCAGTTCAGTTATTTTGAATTCAGGTTAGGTTTTCTGTGTTTTAAGGGGGGTTTATGTTAATTGATACGCTAACGAATAAGTAAAAACACCACAAACCCCACATTTTGGTTTTATCTCAGATGTTTAACTCAAACAGATTCAAATGGTGGAATGCCATCAGGAAAGTCCGCTGGAATATGTCAGACTGGGGACTCAGTCCAACAGGGGACTCGGTCCGACTTGTGAACTTGCGACTTGTTCAGTTGGAATGGGAAGGCATCACTGTGAAACATCTCCTTTCTTTTAACAACTGTAAGTATCTGCACTTCTCAAACAATTCGGACCTTTTAAAAAAATGTGTTTCACTCTCCAGCAGAGGCAAGAAAATATGGATCGGCATCAGATCCCGGTGGTCTGGTTGATCAGATCTCTATGAGAACTTTAACCAAATTCTTCCATGTTTGACCGTGAGCTTTTTCCAGATAGTCTATTATCCAACACAAGTATATGTTTTGGATGTGTGTACTCATGGTGCCATACACTGAATCCACAATGCACTCTGTTTTTCTAGTCCATTTCCTGTATTTGGTCCACTTGAAACAGACTGGACCTGCATTTTTAGACAAACCAAGTCCTCTTCTTTTATCTGAATCTGAATTTTTGCGAATGAATATGACGGCCAAACTGAGCGAACTTTCCCAGCAAAGAGACTTGGATCTGAAACAAAAACGCTGCTATCAATGTGCCCTAAGTAGTGCATGTTGTATTTAGACTGATCAGCTGTTCCATCTCCCTGAAAGACAACTGTGGAAGCAGCTGGTGAGACTTTATTTTTAGATTTATTCTCAGTGGTTTAATGATCCAATGAAATCCTTTCAGAGGTGTGTTATAAAAAAACTGTTTTGTATCAAAGCTGACTTCCTGGTTGAAGCTCTGATTAGCAGCAGCATCAACCTTTTTGAAGTGGACAATAAGATAAAAGAGACACACAGAGGGCAGAATGTACTTAAAATCTGGAAAATTAAGCTGTGGCATGTTTAGCTTCTGGCTACTGTGGGTCAAATCCAGCAGTTGGGAAGATGAGAGATGAACTCAAAGCAACTGTCACAGATTTGTTTCTTTTAAATCATCATAAGAGATCTTATAAAGTTGCTATCCTTTACAAGAACTCAGAATGTGCGCAAGCTAGGTGTTTTATAGCTGTTTTCACATGTTTGCTTGAGCACTGAATTTTTTCTAGAGATTCACCTGAGCAGCAACTGCTTGTGAGGATCCCAGAGTCTCAAAGAGCCTTTGGCTATCAGGCCCTTTTCCAATGGAATCAGCTCCCAGTTAGTGTTAGGGAAGCAGACACCCTCCCCACCTTTAAGACTAGGCTGAAGACTTATCTTTTTGATAAGTCCTATAGTTAGGGATCGTTAGCATCCCTTAGTTATGCTGCTATAGATTTAGACTGTATATAGGTATACACTGAGCTTCTTTCTGTCTCTCTTTATCGCTCTCTTATTCCCCCCCAAATAACAGTGTTGCATCATTAACATGTATGTCTCCTGTCTCAGCAGGTCTCCCTGGCCGGGAGTAGCAGTTCCTGTTGTCTGTTGTCTTTCTGTCCTCTTCCCCCCACACAGCAGAGGCAGATGGCTGCCTGTCCTTGAGCCGCGTTCTGCTGGAGGTTTCCTTCCTGTTAAAAGGGAGTTTTTTCCTTCCCACTGTCGCCAGTGTGCTTGCTCAAGATGGGAGATTGAGTTGGACTCAACTCAATCTGTTGGTTTCCTTATATAGGCTATTATGAATTGGCTTTTATTATGTTTTTTTTCTGTCTGTAAAGCATCTTGAGATGGCATTGCCATGATTTGACGCTATATAAATAAAGTTGAATGGAACTGAATTGAAATATCAACAACATTGACTCCTTATGTGTTGCAGAAACTTTCCAGCAGAATCTCTTGTGTCATCTTCAAAAGATCATCAACTGGGACAATGTGTGAATATAGAGATTTAGTGCAAAAGGCTTTTGAAAGCAACACATTACTCTGGCAAATATTAATGCATTCTCTTTCAAATCTTGCAACTGAACAAAATTAAAAATGGAAAACTTAATTTTGTACAAAAAGCCTCGTTCTGTTATCGGATAACAAAATGTCTTAGCAACACATTTCTCTTTTGTTTTTCTTTTAGTTTAATATGCAAGCCCATGTGCTAAAATACTATTTTCAATGTGGAGTACTTTTAAAAATTTTATTCCCCTTGGTGTCAAAACCGCACACACAAGAAGACACACTGGATAGATAGCTCATTCTCTGACCGAGACTGCAGCTGGGTTCAGATATTGGAATGGCACGCTGTAGTTGTTCTTTTCCAATCCCCTCTGGCAGGTGGTTTGACTTCAGCCCTCTATTGAATGTGTCAACGTTATAATTAATGCCCTCCCTTTTTTCTATTTACCCTCACTCTGTCCTCTCCATTCTTCTCCTCCAAACTCTTCTTCTTCCAACATTGACCAGCTACCTTGGCAGAGTCTCTCCAGTGCCTCTGCCCAACGCTCCAAGGACACTGAACCAGGGACAAAAAAAAAAAAAAACCAGCAGAGACTCATACAAGGGGAGGCAAATTGTGCAGTGGCACAATCCATCTCCTTCCAGTGATTTAGCCACAAAGCCACAGTGAGGACGGTCCTGCACCACCTCTTTTGTTATCTGTTTCCAATCCTTTATCAAAAGGGTGGAGAGTGACTTTAGGTGGCGTACAGAGGAGGAGAGAAGGAGGGAGTGGAGCAACGAGATAGATGTCTAACAGGCTGCTGTCGCAGTGCCTATCTTTAAAAACCAAACAAGGGGCACAATCGATGAGAAGGGGGACGAAAGGACAAATGTTGGGTGAAGGGTTCGTCTTGAAAGCTGTAATTAAAAGAATCCTTAAGCGGGTGTTATGGAGCGGTGACAAGCTGGACGGCATATGCCACTCTGACCGAGGACAAGACAAATACAGCAAGTGAGCACATGTTCGAGGAGATTGCACGCATCCACTGAGAATATGAAGCGAGGCTAGCGGGGAAGTATGTGTGGATGTTTACCCTGATCAGAGGCCAAGGCTTAGCTGAAAATGCCCGGGGTGAGCTTGAGAGGGCCTGGGGGAGTTTGGAGGGCAGCGGGATGGAACATAGTGGTCTCTCAGTAATTCTGAGTGTTGGCCTAATTAAAGGCTAAGCCAAAAGGCTCTCTCTATGTTATTGCTGCTGTTCTCATTGTGTAAGCATGAGGATGTGCTCGCAATTGAAATCATGTCTGCTGATGTGCAAGAGCTTGAAAATAACTTCATCTTTTCTTGCTCCCACATACTCAACATGACTTATCACAACGTTTTAACGTCTGTGGCCACAGTTTTATCCAAAATATCTTTCAGTGTCACACAGCATTTGCTTATATCTTATGGCCAAAGTTTTCAGAAGCACCTTTGAACCTGACTAAACTCAAGGAGACAGTCAGTCAGACACGGATATTAAATGCTCCTCTGAGTATTTGACAAAGGCTTGAATTTTCATTTTAAGATGTCGTATTTTCAGCACAGGGCTTTCTTTTTCCCCTCTTTTTCCTGCACATGTTAGATATCAGTGTGCGCTTATCCAGGTCCCCATGCAGGTGAGGTGTGGATTACTGAGTTAAATCTTTGCTTTAATTCATGGAGAAATTTTGATTTAAGCGAGAACAGGTAAACCTCAAGGGCAAAAACCCTGCAGGGGAGTCCAGGGGCATTGCCTTAGGAAGACTTTTTTTTTTTTCTTTTTTTCTTAAATATCAGCTTTAAAATGTAAGTTCAGACAATTATAGCATTAATAGGAAAAAACCTCATTTAACAAACTGCCATAGAACCTTAAAGCAGCAGAAAGTATAGGTTAAAGATCTATCTTTATAAATTTGAATGGAATTTTAAATTCTTGATTTTATTTGTGCTTTAAAATTTTATTTTATTTCTTTGGTCTGCAAGGTTGTAGACTTAGTGATCGCCATTGTCTGGGTGGGGGGGGGGGGGGGGGGGGGGGGGGGGGGGGTTGGGTCCTGCACTGCAGCCCTACGGCTGCCTGATCTGAGTGGTTCTTGTGGATAGGCAGATGAGTGGTGTGGAAAATCTTTAAGATATCATTACCACAAAGAAGTGTCAACAATTAGAACGTGATAAAAGAAGAAAAAAAATATCTGTGAGTATTATAGAATTAATCAAAAGGTAACCATGATTTCTTTGGAGGACTGACAGCCCTAAAATGTAGAATTTCCACACAGTTCAAACAAATGACCCATTTTGGATTCAAAACTGCATTTCTAACTCATCTTTAATTCTTTTCTTCTTCCCCTTTCTTCTTCCTCTCAAACCACACCAGCTGTTCCTGGTTGCTGTCTTTGAAGATGTACTTAGCTGAACTGACAAGAAATTTAAAGTGAGCAATGGCGGCTTTGAACAACTCATGAAAGACGAGGAAAATCTGCCTTTTTGTGAGGGGAATTGCTGCTCCACGATAACGGGGACTGGGACTAAAGGTGAAGCCTTAGTACAAAACTAACTTCAAACCTTCAGAAGAGGCACATGCTCATCTTGTTTCACAACAATTGGCAGCTGCAGAGCAAAGACAAAACCTCAGCATGTGGGACCCCTGTGTTACCTTTGACAATGCAGAAACCAAAAAGGATGCAGCACTTAAGTGTCTTCTTTTTTCACCTCGCCCTGGGACATTACCAGGGCAGCTTGCCTACGTAGTAAAAGTAAAGCCTATGCAGAAGTAAAATAAAGTGTGACTTTTAGAAGAGTAATTTTTTTGTTATAAAAAAAACTCCTCCATTTAGAAGTAATTTCATCTTGAAATTCAGCATAATTAGGGATGTGTCCTTTTGATTGACAAGGACCCAATATCGCGCTTCAAGGAGGAATGGAGGTTTTTAGCCAGTCAACAGTGTAACTTAACTTTAGCTTGCTTACATCTCTTAGCTGGTTAGCTCAGATAGCTCTTGGCTAGAGGCAGGCTGGAATTCGGTAGATGTCAATCATCCACCCCCATGCTCACAGACCCACTCTCAGCTCTACTTCTTTGCCCATTTTTGTATTTTCTGGGGGAGAAACATGCCTGACAGTGGCAAAATGGCGATAGTTGGAACCCCCCAAGACCTTCAGTTCAGCTCTTCAGAAACCTACGGGTGATGTCACAGAGACTCCATCCGTCTTATTTATGCAGTCTATGGTCCAAAGACAAATTGAGAAATTTATTTTATTGCTCTGGAGAAGTGGGGGAGTGAAGATCATTTTAACCCATCCCTACTCCTGTTTCAAAGATTTACCTGGAGCACACAATCCATTCTGATAAAGCACCAATACTCGAGATGCTCAGTGACCTACGCACTTTTAATACATTTCAGTAAAAAGATAAGGTTACAGAGACCATTGTATAGTCTGCACATAAGCTCTAGTTTCATCAAAGGAAAGGCATCAGTCAGTGGGCTGAGCCAGTAGGGCAACAGGTGCTACAGTCACACAGGATCTCTATTCATCTTACAGTGGTGTTTGATATGAATACTGATGGGGAGGTTTTGGACTGTATCAAATGGAGGCCTTAACAGTACTGCAGATGATGTTGCAGGAGCAGTAAAAATATTTGAACCAGACATGTTCATTTGCACACACTTGCATGTACATAAAACATGCTTCTACTGTTTTGAAAGTTGACTGGACCTTTAAACAAAAGGTTTAATTTAACATCAAGCGTGTCCAGTCTGGTGCAATGGACAAATGTATTTTGTATTATATACAATGGGAGGACTGTTAACCTTGAGATAATGCTGCATGCTGCAGGATTAGAATAATAATACTCTGAATGTGATATGCAACCTAATCATTTGCTTGAGAAAAAAAATGGATAAGAAAACTCCACAGCAGCTCTTTCAAGTCCATCATTTGTCCCTAGGGGCACCCAGAGCAGCTTGAACCAACAAAGTATGATATCAGAATGAAATCCCCAGCTCTTGAAATGTCCCTTCTCAGCAGTGTTTTTCTATGTATATGTATATAAAAAAAAATCACAGCTTATTAAAGCAGTTCTTAGCTTGTGCCCAACCTAGTTACCCTAAAGCAAAACACCACTGCCGTCATTAAGCTCCATTAGAGAGCTCGTAGATCCTCAGTGTGAGAACTGACATCGATTTTAAGTTCTGACAGTCTGAATGGTAACAACACAGCATGCGGTGACACTTAGATTATCATATTCAAATCCTGATTCTCACCCCCCACCCCCACCCCCCAGCCAATGTTTTATGTACTGCCAGCAAAATAAGTTTCTTTGCCTGAAGAACTGTTGCTCAATATCACAAGGAGTTTTACTTTTTGGACGCAAAAAGAATAGAATCTTTCCTCTGCAAAGCAATCAAATCCTGTTTGTTATTTTGAGCACAGATTCTACTGGGAAAAACTGGGATATGACAATGCTGGAACTCTTAATGAATAAGATGCAGAGGAAGCAAACTGGAGGATGAAAGGCAGGACTGGGAGGCATCCTTTCGCCAGAACTGAGCACATGGCCAATAAAGAACCTTGACATCAAACACTGAAGCATCAAAGCTGTGTTGGTGAGAGTGTTTTGCTCTGTCAAATTTCACATTACCTTGATCAATTTAAACTTTTGTTTTGTTCCATCAAGTACGCCAGCACTCTGCCAGCAAGTACCATAGACATTCTTCAGACTGATGGCATTTCTATCCAGGCAGAGAAGCGTTCACACTCCTACAAATAAGCCATTTGAAGCTGATAGAAAAAAAAGATAAAAAAGCTCAAGCTTGCAAGTGTGAGTGACTCAAGTGCATGGCTGTGCATTGGGCATTCAGGTGTATGCGCATGCAGGTGTGGGTTTGCATATGCAAGCTTCAAGTATAAATGCCATCCAGGAAGCCTCATATGTTTTCAGTTGGCTGTGGATCTTTATAAAACAGCTCCAGGAAAATATTTACATTACAATATGTTGATTGGTTTACTAATGGCTGGTTTGAAAGTGCTCTATTGTGGTGAAATGAGGGGGGCAGTGAGGCGAGACACACAGCCCTGGAGTAGTAACTAAAGGTGGCAAGACTGAGAAGGCTAGTGTTGGGGAAATAAACTGTGAATGTGCTCATCTGATAGAGAGAGAGCGAGAACAACAACATAGAAATGGGAATCTATGAAAACTCACAACCCATTACCCATTGCAATATTCACTCATAAAAAGGTTCTTTGCAAATGCCTCCCATAACTAACCACCCTGCTCATTCTGGCCAGCTGTGTTCGAGTGTAAAAATGGCTGAAAAAGAACTATTACTCATAGGGAGTAATTTGCGCCTAAATTACTGGCACATACACAGACACACACACACAGACACACACAGACATACACACACATACACACAAAACAAGCACGAGTCAAATTCAGTATCCCAATTTCATCCCATCAAGACTGTGGTTGTTGTAGTCTCTTCAGAATCTAATAAAAGATTTAGCAGAGTTATCTGAGCTAGCAAAACCAAGCGGGAGAGATTAAACCGGCAAACATACTCCTATGAAAACTCTGCCTTATCATAGTTTCTTTTTCTGCATCTTTCCACAAAATGAGATGGTAATCAGGCTTTGCTGGAAAAGGCGGACGCTACAGTGCTTCTAAATATTTCTCTTTCTTACTCACAGACGTGCTGATTGTGATATGAGGAAGCACAATGAGTATGTGGGGCTGGCTTTTAAGGACAAAGAGATGGCCGGCGGAGCATCAACAGCAGGTGCCATAGTTAGCGGCAGGCTGTAGACCTGTGCAGAGCTGAGGGTCCTTTCTCATTATGTGCTATCAACACTATCAGGCTTTGACTGCAAGGTATTTCACTTATCAAAGAAGAAACCCTTATGGCTCTAGAGTTATTCTTTTACCAAATACTTTAATTGGATCTTTTAGCACTAATATGCCACCCCTAAAATACTGCCTGAGTTTTACTTACTGGACACAAATAGATTTCTTTTATGGCTCCTTAAAATGCCACAGTCAGGTGGCATCAACTTCTTCAGTATTAAATCATTCTTTCATGTGTAATACTTACAAATGGCATTTCAGATCATTTCTATTTACGACTCTGTTTTTGTTAAACTAACAGACGGGGATGAATGCGGCTCAGAGTTGCCATCCTGATGCCAGCCTTTGCTCGTTTGAATGCCACTTCTACATACTTCAAACAGCCAATCACCTCATCTTGACACTCCTTGGCTTCAACTAACACCAGGATTATTCAGCCAGAACACATCATATTTCTCTGTGAGACGGGGGATAAATGGATCATTCTCACGCTGCCAATAAATCAATAAAACATTATGCTGATGGAAAAAGAGTTCCCACGAGAAAGGTGACAGTCAAGGAGGTGCTTAGTGAAATATTGCCATGTTCTCTTGCATGCTTCTTTTTCTCTATATTGCTCGAATCAGGTGGAAGACAATAGGGAGGAAGACACAAAGAAGACATATTTCTGTCTCTGGCAAAGGAGATTTGGACATTTTAAACTGAATGCTTACTGAATGGAGAGGAAAAACTCAACTACACTGTGCTACTGCCATGAAATAGACCTTATCACACTGCAAAGCAGAAAAAAACCTGTTATTACACACTTGTGTGTAGAAATTAACTTGAGCTGGGCCTTGATGCTGACAGTGTATAAACTTGTGCAAACCTAAGTAAGCAATCTCTTAGTATTAACCAATGAGAGTTTAGCTATATCCCCACTTACAACCACTTACGGCAGTCACATTGAATCAGTGGAAGTGGATTGTTTGATTGGGCAATGCTCCCACCTCCTCGAAGCAAAGCCCATCTCCAAGCATACATCTTTTGCATTGCCTTCCACTTTACTACATCTCCTCTTTTCTACCCAAGGGTACTTTTTCCTTCTATTATAAGATTTTAATTCTCTTTGATGATCTAACACAGTGCCCTTTACCCTAATCCCTATCTGCCTCTTTCTTTGCATTGGTATTGAGGAGACCATTATTACACAAGGCATGGTAATGAATTTAGGTGTGTAAGGGCGGCCGATGAAGTGTCTTCCTTTATATGTGAAAGTACAGGCAGAGATGTAAAATAGGCATGTCTTTAAACCTACTAAAGC
Organism: Telmatherina bonti; assembly: GCF_933228915.1. Classification (NCBI taxonomy): domain Eukaryota; kingdom Metazoa; phylum Chordata; class Actinopteri; order Atheriniformes; family Telmatherinidae; genus Telmatherina; species Telmatherina bonti. The sequence goes on along the minus strand of NC_136614.1, from coordinate 28,848,716 downwards.
CACAAGGCAACACCCCTGTTCTGTGGTGGTAGTCATAATAAACCCTATCCAGGTTTTCATTGCTAATGCAGTGTATGCCGGAACAGCAACAGCAACACCCTTGATAAAACATTGCCGTTATGTATAAAAGTAAGTTAATAACCCCTTCTCTTCTGATTTATTTTGTAATTCCACCTAAAACTGCCCAGTTACTGGATATCAAGCTTTAACTGGGTTGTGGTGCACCCTTGGAGAGCATTGGCAATCTGCATTTTCTGTTTGTGGCCATCAGGATGGAGCAGATGAGGGAGGAAGGAAGATAAGAGACAACTGCATTAAGGTTTTGATGACAACAGTGAAACAGCGCTGAGCTTAAAAAGGAGTTGGACACAAAACACATTTAGAAGCACAGTCAGGACGACAAAAAGAGACAAAGAGGGAGAGAGAAAGAAAGAGGCCAAAATCAAAATGATTGCAGTAGAAATCTTCAGGAGTTGCAGGGAGGATGAAAAAGAGACAATGCTGAAAGATAAACAGCCAAATAATCCCTGTCAAGAGTTTTACAGGTTTCTTTCAGGTGTCTCTGATCATCCCAGTGGGCTCCAATTCCTCCTATAGCTCCAACCAGCCCCTCTCCTTCGCTGTTGTGTGAATGTGTGTGTCGAACCGGCTCTCAGCCTTACCAATTACATCCTTGCGCTGGAGCCATCTCCCCGTCCCTGACCTTTACTGCCAAACTCTCAACAGACCACCTTCCATTCCACCTCTTTGTCTGAATGTCTGTCCGACTATCACTCTAGGCTGGCCCACAAAAAAGTAGGAGAGAATAATGTGCTGTCTTTTTTGTCTTCATCTCCATTGAAAGCGATACATCTCGCTTTTCTCACTTTGGGCTCGCTGAGGGTTCCAAACTATTTGTTTGCATCTCTACACACTGGCTACAGCCTAACTGTTTGGACTCAGTTATCAAAGATATTAAGAGCTGTGAATGCGCTCCAGTATTGTTGGTGAATACCCGTCTATGGTGGAGACCAAATCAAAATTAAATAATAATGCCAACTAGATCAGCCCATTATTTCCGGATGGCATACCTCAGCAGGGCTCCGCAGTCCAATCAAATGGCAGATAATGAAAGCAGCGAAGCAATTTAAAATCTCAACGGTCCTTCAGCAGCAAGAAGGGGAAGAATAAAGCAGATCAGCCAATATTATGGCAGATAATCCATACCCTTCTAACTTCTTTACACCCTTTGCCTGTCATGCTTTCTCTGTCTGTCTTGCTGTATCGCTTCTTTTTCTGCCTCTCTGCCTCAGTCATATCACTTTGTCTCTGTCATTGCAGGGCAGGATAATTAAAGTTCTTTGATGCTGTATCTCAGCAACTACTTCAGAGGGATAGAGTTAATGGAAGTCACTGGCTTCTACCAGACCCTAGACTTTAAATTGAATGTCTCCTCTCCATTTGAGAGCCTGTAGGTAGATAAAAGGGCAAAGTGATAGGCTCTTTGCTTCAAGTTCATAGAGCCCTAACTACACAACTGGAGTCACTTTAATATCCACCACTCTGCATCACATTCATGACAAAATGAATACCTAGAGCATGAGAGGGCCAATAAAATGGGTGATTGCTGGTGGGTGGCTTTACATGTACCCTTTAATGTGTGGCCACTGGTACACACAGAGCAAACTGTCTTCTTTGAGATTACAGCCTTGTGGGCTTTTATGAAAAACCATCTATCCAGCCAGTTCGTCTCTTTTCTTTTACTCGTGTCTCATCCAAACAATTTTTAATTCAAGGCTGCCAACATAAGAATGAGAAACCAAGGGAACTGAGATGTCCTGGTGGTTCAAAAGAGAGCTGCTGTTTCTGAACTGTGCCAGTAATGTTTAGCTTTTTTGTTTTGTTGCTTCATGTTTCCCTTTCTTCCTTCACTATGTGCTGTCATCAAATGCATGGGAAGTGTTAAAGCAATAGACAGATGGAAGCTTACTTGCTGTGTTCTCATTAAGAGCTTGGTGTGAATCTGGGTCGATCATGATACAGAGGTACCTGAAGCATGTATAATCCCTATAATTGCCCCTGTATTGTCACACCTGTAAATGGTTATTTCTGTCAGGACTTTCAACCAAGTAGGACTTTGATCTATCCTTTGGTCTGAGGTAGAAACATAGATGTATACAAAAAAAACAAAAAAAAAAAACAACAAAAAACCCACACAAATACACACACATAAACCTATCAAATCATTTGCTTATGCGCTTTGCTTGGCTTGACTGTTTCATAACTCATTACTGAAGCTTGCTTCCATTAGAATGTGATGTGTCCGGAGAAGTGCTGTCAGATACTCAGTGTCCTTCCCTGGTTGTCAGTATTTACACTTCCACTCACTCATCAATAGACCTTAATACTTGCTTGTACTGATTTTTAAAATCAACATCACCCACCCACCACAAAGAACATCTACTGTGCCTTGAGTATGCTTGCCTGTGGATGAGGAGGAAATTTGAAGTGTATCCATGTTCGGGTGCGTTCAAAAAGGAAAATTGCTCCTGGCAAAATCAGATTAGTGAAAAACATACACATGTTCAAAAAACACATGGACACACACAGTTGGAGGCTGTTTAAACCAGAGAAGTGACAGTATTCCATAAGACAGAGAAGTGGGCTGCAAGCACAACACCTGCAAGCTCCTATCTAGTCTGGTGGCTGCTGGAAACCAGACCTCACCAGAGTCGTCAACTTTGTTCTGCTCTATGCTATTCTATGTTCTATAGACATTTCTGAAATATCACAGGCATTAGCACCGACTTAATAGGCTTGTTTACTCATCTGCAGCAAAAACTGCATGAGAAATTAGTTTCCACAGTTTGGAAGAACCCAATGACAGTGGGTTACAGATAGGAAAATGTTTTGGATGGATATCAATACTGCAAATGATCCCTTCTTATATACTCGCAAGATATTCAGTAAAAATCCAATGCCAAGCAGAAAACCTGGCCATTATGTTGAAGAACTCATTGCCAAAGGTCTGAACTTAAACAAAGCTTACTCGGAAGCAGTTTTAACCTTTCACTAAAACCAGTTTGCTCAATAAATAGTTGTCCTGCACTCATCTCCCAATTGGCACAATGAGCCTCTTCACTTCATCAACAACCACCATAAGGATCAATACAGCACTTCAGCATTGATTCCAGAGTCTCTGGTCAATGCCAACTCCAATAATCACCTCCGTTTGCTCATCAATTCCGCCTGTTCCACAGGTAAATGTTAGATAAGATGAGGTTTTTTTTCCATTCAGTAACAGTAACTGAATGAATCCTGTGGAGAAAGAAGATGGCAAATACAGCCTTCATTTTACTGTTTAAATTTATACGTGCAGAAGTTTTAAAGCTGAAAGTATTCTATAAGACTACAGTTCCTCTGCCTTTTCTTGAACCCAACATTTAGCTTTCTGTATGTCAGTTATTTGAGCTTTAAACTCACACATACAAAAGCATTTGACATTTGAAACTGCGACCATGTTGTTTGAACGAGTACTGATATGTATGAGGTTGCATTGCAGTGGGGTGAATTTCTGCCTCCCTTTCCTCTCCTCTTGCAGAGGCTGATAAGCTCTGCTATAGCTTGGCCAGATAGACAGAACGAGGACTGATATTTTCTCCCATTTTTTCTTTTTTTTCCCTCTCTGCTGCGTGTCCTAGATGTCTAGAAGCAGTGGCAGCATTGCGTTAATTCACTCAGACGCCGTCACAAATGCGGATCAACGTATCCTGAGCTTGCGACTTGGCATGATGGTAAAAAAGGAGGGAGAGCATAGATGGAGGGGATGGATAAAACAAAAAGAAAAGCAAAGATAAAACAAGAGAATTAGACAAGCGATAAAGATGAAAAAACACCAGGGATAGACATGGGATAGGGAGGAATACTTGAACAGGGACTATTTATGAAAATGAGTGGCTTGGGATGTTGGTTCGTGGAATTAAGCCTGCTGGAAAATCATGCGTGGGCATCAGTGTTAAATTCCATTCAGTGCTTGTGGCTCATATCTATGGATCTGTGAGAGTAAAACCATAGTGGGATAAGCCTGTTTCTTTCAGCTGCATTCAAAGCTTTGTATTTTAACTGCATCCTGCAACTCCTAAGACCATGCCTAAGAATGTCAAATACTGTCTTCTCCTTGAGTTACAGAAGCACAATATGGCTCTATCACTTGCTAGTAGTATACATTAGGAGCTAGGTTTCACAGTTAGCTTCTCTTCAAAAGCTAGCTAGCTTGCTAACTAGCTAGCCAGAAAGAATTTAGCTTTTTTTTTTATTTTTTTTTTTTAAACTATAGCTCATATTTTGACAGCTTATATATATATATATATATATATATATATATATATATATATATATATATATATATATATATATATATATATATATATATATTGCTATAACTAGCAAGCAAGCTATTTTACTCATTTAAATGTGTGTTCAAAATGTTAGCTTGCTAAATTAATTATGGATTAGTTTTATTTGCATAAAACCATAAATATTAAAATAGCAGAATAAAAAGAAACAGGGTGTTATTTTGGGCTTAGTTTAAGTGGGTAAGAATAAAATGTTGCTCTATGCTGATAAAGCTTGTTTATGGCTAATAGCCTGATATGCCGTTTCCTCTTAGTAAATTCATATTTTTCTTGTTTAGAGAATTGTAAATCTTGTCCAAAGTTGCACTTTGATTTTGCACTGACTTGCTAGGAGTGTATTTATGCTTTTCTGCCTTTTGTGTCTCCTAATTTTTGAATTGAAACAAAATAATCAATTAATCAAACATAGGCTAAATGTCAATCTTAAGAATGCCTTATAGACATGAGTATTAAAAACATTTCTAAAATATTAAAATGCTGCTTGTTTTTAAGTGAGTAAGTGAGTAAATTGCTTCATGCAACGCCTGTACTTGGACTATCTGTTGGGGTCTTTTTTGCCGGCATGTCGGTTTTCTTGTGCTATACTTTACACATATGACGTCTTATCGAACTGATTTTTCTCTTTTTCTCAGGAAGTGATTACTTCCTCGAGGTAGGTCTAATCAACCCTCAATTCTCCTGTGAGCAGTTTTGCTGTAGTTCAGCAAAAAAGAAAAAAAAATCTGTATTTTATTTCATTCCCCCCCCCCAACACCCAGGCATGACTTTCAAAGTAAGGCATTTTAGACGTGTGTAGGTTGTTGTTCCAACACATTTTCTGTATTGAGCTGAGTGGGCATCTGGCAGCAACTAGAAAAACAACGTTTTAACGCGACAAATTATAAAAGTACCTGTTAATAGCAAGCCATGATGTTTGCTTAATAACCATGCGGTTTCTATTGCCTAACTGTGACCAGTAGTTTGTAAGATGTAGCTATATTAATATAGTGGCTGAAAAAGCAGGGAAACAAGGAAGAAATCCTTGTCAGAGAAGAGCACTTGTAAAAGTGAGTGGTTGTAAGGAGAGTTGAACTCAGCTGTTTGGCTTCATAGTTGTGTGGCTCCATCCTCAAACACCGTCCAAATGCAGACTTTTAAATATAATTCAGTCATTGGTGACAGTGTTTCTCCATGGAGCTATTTTCATATCAAGTAGCACAAAAAACAGCTCAATTTGTGGCTGTGAACAAGTTCTTGTTACCGTGCCAGGTTTTGCTTACAGACCTGGTGAAGGTTTTCTTTTAAGCTTCTGCGACATTAATTATCACAAAGCAGCCTGATTCCTACAAAATCCTCTACAAGTCAAATTCTGCTCTCAGCCGGCGATTAAGTCTCATTTCTCTTGAAGAGAAATATTTTCATTCATTATTGATTTTCAGCCACTTCTGCTTTTAGGTTTTTTTGTTTCAACACTGGTAAGCAACGAATAATTAAATTCTACATTTCCTGCAGAGACGTTTCACGTTTAAATTAGCCGGAGATTTAAAACACTTCACACGCATTAGCTCAGTGTTCAAAAACAAGCAAAGCAGAAACGATTGTGAACAGTGTGAATGAAAACATTTCTCAGGCGGTTTGCCTGCATGACCGTTCCTGTACTGATGCAATTAGCTGAAACACTCAATGATGAATTTAACATGCGATCATTTCCTTTTTTATTTCTTTCTTTTTTTTTTCAACCTGGATTTTATAAGCTCGAGAAGCTTGGTGCTACTGTCGGCATTTTAGAATTATCATTTGCACTCAAGAATATTTTTTGCAAAGAAATTCTGTGTAATGTCTGGAGTTAATGGCGATTCTTAGAGGTATAGAGGTACCAGGAAAAGGTTGACAAGTGGTTTCATCCTATTTGTGTATGCACCACTAACGGCAGACTTTCATCAGACTGTTGTCAGAAAGTCTGAGGAGTAGTGTTGCATGTCTAAAATAATTTCTTTAAGCTGTTCGGAAGTTGAGCTCTGGGAAAGGTGCAGAAGATAATTGGGCATGTAGACTCTTGGACAGGCTGCATCCAAAACGAGAGTTTTCCATCCTAGCTTACAATCACTCCAGACTGATGCACCAGGGCTGAAATCCTGATACGGGCCTGATGAAAATAAAAGTCCTCTTTGTTCAACAAGTCTGTCTTAGCCAAGCTATTTCCTTGGAGCATCTTCACATCGTCCGTTTCAAGGTCACGACCCCTGGATACACTACAGCAGCAATATAGACTGCTCCAGAGATGGAAAAAATGGAAGGCTTTTTGTTGGAAAACAAAGTCTGCTTAATTTACATTCTGCACTGATAAGGGCAGGCAGAGGTAACAGTGGAGTAAGGATCAAATGTGGTACCTAGAGGACGGCTGTAAAGAGGAGAAAATCAATTAAATAGAGAAATGAAAGAGGGGGCAGGGGGGTTTTGCATACAGGCCTGTGTGCGATAGTATCATCAAGTTCGCAGCGCTGAATATAGAGTTGAGTAATTGAATGTGAGTGATAGAGAACAGGAAAGGGAGGCGAGGGGGATTCGTCCGCACCAGCAGCAGAGTATGCACACAAAAGACCTCTCATACATATATATATATATATATATATATATATATATATATATATATATATATATATGGCTATATATAAAAAAAACACCTCTTCCTCTGTGTTCATAATGTAATCTGGTTGCTACGAAAGAGGTCCGACATGCAGACTCAAACGGTACGGCGGAATTTATGGGCACAATAATCCGTCTTTTCAGATCAAAATGTTTGTTGAGGGGGAGAAGTCGGAGTCAGCATCTTCAAATAAAGCAGGAGATAATAGCTTGGCACGGTATCATTGCTGTGATTAATCCTTTGGCCTGCTTTTAAGCACTTGATAAATCAAATCAAGGAAACACCCATTTAGACTGCGCCTCCTTTCCTAACCCACTACACACACAGATATTCACTCACACACACTTGCACAGGCATGCACAGAGTAATGAGCATCTAATCAATCTTACTCGGGAGGGGTGGTTGCAGTTTCGTCCTGCCAGGGAGACTGAATTGTTCCTTGCGCTCTTCATTTTGACAAATATGGGACATATATTGTTTGCATCTACAGTGCCCTGGGGGGCTTTTGGGATCTATATGAATTATCCATATCCACTAAGTGCCCTGTAAAATAGGAAGAATCACAGGGCGAGATGGGCTTTACAGGTGGTTATGTAAGCCTTGAATGAGGCACAGGTCTACCTCCTTTTTCCTCCCTCTGCTTTGTTAATCTCACCTGTTTACTTTGCACTCAAAACAGCTGCAAAATAAGGAAGAATCCCACTTTCACTGGCCGCACAAAACACGAGTGATTATTTCCAGCTATATGTTGGAGAGAGGCCCAGTAGTTGTTCCAAGAAGACATTTCCCAGAACAACAAATACGAGATGAGGAGTGGATAGCAAAACACTCAGACCTCTGACCTGCTACTGTGACCTGTGATGGCACATTGACTTCCCTCAGACTGTGTGAACCACTCCAGAGGGAGCGCTATACTTCATTGTTTAGGACACAGGATGTAATACAGATAGCTGTGAGGGCCCAAAAAAAAAAAAAAAAAGAAAAAAAAAAAAAAAAGACAAGGATGGGGATATTTATTTTGTTTGTCTATGTTTAAATTAGTTTCATAAATTGTTTAAATTGCGTTTAAATTAATTTAATAAATTGATATCTCAGACAGAAAGTAACCAAACTTGAAGACAACCTGTTAACCTGACTTTTCGTGTTTGAGAGACAACCAAACATCGCATGTCCAGTTGTTACCAAATGTTCGGATAAGCACAGAATCCTCCTCCATTACTGAATCTGGTTCTGTTGGTGGGTGTCTTCCTGATGAATGAGAGATCTTCCTCTCCACTGACACTCATTCATTCATTATCCTAACCGCTTATTCCAATGAAGGGTCGCGGGGAAGCTGGAGCCTATCCCAGCAGTCTATTGGGCGAAAGGCAGGGTACACCCTGGACAGCTCGCCAGTCCATCACAGTCCATTGACACTCGTCATGCGAATACTCAGGACAGGGAAATGAATCAAATGAAGAGTTCAATGCATTATGAATTTGCAATAAATGAGTCAATTGGATTTCAATGGATTACAGCTAAATAGATAGAACTGGATTGTAACTACATCTAATTAGAATAGCCTTGTTTGCGTCTCTTTAAAGTGCCCAAAAAGGACTTCTTGTCATTTGAATATGTATATAACCTGGACTGAATCACGTCTTTGGAAAGGACTCTTTTTAAGCTGTGAGTTGGAAGTGCTGTTTTTTTTCTTTCATTAAACTACAGAATCTGTCTAATTTACAACTCTTAGACCAGGTGGGCCAAATCCAGTCTGTGAGAGATACTATCATGCAGATGCTGGATGTATCCCTTGTCCAACATGAATGTGCCTCTGAATGCATTGTGGATGAGGTAATTCAGACTTTTGATTCAGGTGTGGGAGAAGGGATGTGTCTAAAAGCTGGAGGATATAGTTCCTCGGGACTGTCTAAAGACAGATTACTGCAGTTTCTCTGGATTGTGATAATATAAGGAAAGAAGCATCAGAAATGAGTGCTTTCAATCAGAGGGTTAGCTGATTAGAGATGGATGAGATATACCAGTAGGTATGCCCACCTGAATTTTTAAATAAAACAAATGGTTTTCCAAAAAAAGAAGCTTTGCCACTACAGGAATAGAATGGGTCAACCCACAGCAATATGAGCTTAAACTTGTATTTTTATATCTAGGTTTTCTTTTTACATTTCCTCAACTGTTAAACTACAGTTTGATTACAATGAGTCACACAGGAAACTCTTTCACTAAAGCCAAGGGTACAAGAGCCTTAGGTTTTTGACAGCCTGCCGAGGCTTTCCAGCGTCTAAAGCTGTGTCCATGACCATGAATGCAACGTCTTCCACAGCACAGCAAGCAGTGTGATACTTATTCTAAAATAGGAAGGAAAGACAGTCAGAATGGGAAACGGCACGTCCCACTGTTCGTATGTCAATGTGGGAAGCACGGGCAGAAAAGCCTGTGCTCCTCTGGTTGTTTGTCACACTTCAGATGCTTTGCCAATCCTCCTACAACTTACAATGCACACCAGCACACAAAAGATGAATGTTAGAACACTTTCAATGACCCATCAGCTCTCCCCTCCAATTCTCCCCACAGACGTTCGCTCATACAAATGTGTCACAACTGGGCCTGTGCCGGCTTTGCCTGGCTTTCTCCCATTCTGGCTGGCTGTGTCCATATTGGAGGTGCTAGCAAGATGATATCATGTTTCCAGCCGGCCAGCGAGCCTCTCCAACCCTGGCTGTCTGTTTGCTCAGGGACTGCAGGAAGTCCCAACGCAATATCCACTCAGTGCGTCTGGGCAAGCCCATTAGCTACTTTAGCTTGGACTGGAGTGGTTTAGAGAGGCTATCCCAATCTCTCTTTTTTTTTTTCCGTCTGCCTCTGTGGTGCAACTCTCCATCTTTCACCTAAACTCTCTCTCTATCCAACCACCGCTATGCTATCTCTTCCCTCCAAATTGTTCTCTATCTCTCTTACTTATTCACAGTTTACATTCAAGCGCTTCATTCTCCCTCTGCAGGTCCTTTTTTTCCCCTCTCTTTTCTGCTATGATAAACAACAAAGAGAGAGAAATACTGCTGTGGAAACATGGCAGGGCCAGAGATATTTATCCAGTCCCTTGCAGCGCAAGATGGAGAGGATTACAAATATCATACTTGCTTGGCTGTAAACATATTCATCAGGGGATGGATTATCTGTTGGTTGTTTCCAAAAGAAACAAGTTTGCATGGACATTTGGTTCTGACTTTAAAATGCTGAGCAATAACAAAATTCCTCTTTGACAATAAGCTACTGTCTAAAAACTCACATAAAACCTTCTTGCTAAGGAATGTATTCATTTGCTCATACAACTCTTAGCAATTGGAGCAAACACCAGCTAATTAATGATCAGGTAAACCCATTCAGAGAAAGTTGTTTCCTTCTATAATCAGTTTTACTGACCCTACTATATTCAATATAAAACAATCTGGCATAACAAGTTGGCTTCTATGAAAAATGTACTAATAACCTCTCGGAGAATCAAAAATCAATCACAGCAGCGCTAATTACTGCCAGGAGACATCCTGGAGAGAGGTGCGATTGTGAGGGAGGTTGGTCCTTTGTTATACAGGAGGTAAATCATTCATGGTTCCCCTCAAGGTCGCAGCGTACAGAGCAGATCCATCTAATAATCCCACTGTGTTTCAGTGAAGAAAACCACGGCGGGTGAATGAACGAGTCTGCTGATGGAGATCGCAGATCTGAATGACAAAACAGAGCCTCGTGTCGCTCGCCGATGTCTTTGAGATCATGACGACCTCAGAATGAAGTGCATGAAAGGTGGCAAAATCCACAGAAACCTGATGTTAACCTCATGATGTCACTGCAGCTCTCAACATGATCCATGACCTCAGGAAGGAAATCTTGTGTTAGCGTTAGAGGCTCTAATACTGTCTCCATGGCGACAGACTGGACACAAGAGCACGGCCATTCAAGGTAAATGGACATGGAATTAAAATTAGGAGGTAAAATAAGAATAGTCTGTGAAGAGGGAACAAAAAATGGGATTTAAACTGCAAATATCCACAGACTTGAGCCAATTTCTTCTCATCGGCTTAAGCAGCCACGTTAAACATGGCACTATAATCAGCAGGGGTTTGGTTTGCATTAATAATTATTTGCAGAGTAATTATGAGATTTGGTCAGCTTTGTCTTTTTTTTGGAGTCCAAACTAAAATTAGCAGAACTACAGAGCCTTCATACGTAATCAATAAGCTCCAATAAGAATGACAGAGAAGGAGGGAAAAGGCTGTTTTTTTGGAGGATGAATTTGTGGCGTTTGACTGCTTCAGTTCATGTGCCGAGCAAGCAAATTTAGAGAGGAAAAAAACAAAACAGTGGAATAAAGAGCCTTGCAGGGGAAAAAAGATGTTTGTCTTTGTTTGTGGAAGAAAAAGAAATATGAGCAAAGAGAAGATGGAGGTAAAAAGTGAGGTTGTAAGCTGAGCCGGCACAACAGAGAGATAAAGGTCAGAATAAACAGGAGAAGCAGCCTCTGCTCTGTCAATGTCACCCCGTTTTCAACTTTGTTTTCACGCTTTTTGTTTAATTTCATGTTATGTTTCATCGCTTGCCTTCTCCACATCTCTGTCCTCTGTCTCTTTCTATTCCTTTCTTTGCCATCCGGCAGCATGAAAAACGTCCTTGTCTGCTCCGAGATGAAATGCCTGAGCTTGAGAGGGCAAAAAGAGGTGGCAGAGAAGGCAAAAAAATATAACGGCACAATTAAGCTTCCAAACCAGCTTTTCCCATTGATTTGCTGTCCAGAGCAAAAAAACAGGGAGCAGCAAGAAATGCAAAAAAAAAAAAAAAAAAAGGGGAAAAGTTGAGGAGTGGGTTGAGGAGAGAGGAGCTTTTGAGGCACGAAGAAAAAAAAAAATTCCACGGGATTTTCTTCTGGGCCTCTCTGTCCTTCAACCATCTTGCTCCCTCCTTCCTCACTCTTTATTTAAATTCTATTCTGCACTCATCATGAGTAGCCAGAGGGCAATATCATTTAAGTATCCAAGTATGCTGTATAATGGTTGCAATATATGCACGTTCTCTAGGAGGACAGAAATGGGGCTTCTGCTTCCCTGGAATATTTCTAATATGTGCTACATGTGGAGCAGGTCATTATGTAGCCTCCACACCTGGACCAATACCTTTTACTTGGGAGTCAAATGCATTTTTTTTTCTAACTTCAGCTGTGATAACAGGAATTGTTTCGAGTTTGATGCATCGAGAAGGACAAATCTTCTAAAAGGAACATTGCAACATGAATAAGAGTCGTTGCTATACGCTGAAAGAAAGTCCCAGTTCGTGTCACTTTGAGGTAAGTGGTTGTGTTTTGTGGCTGATGGGCTGCATTTTCAATAAAATGAATCAAATTAGCTTTAAGCGACAGCTACAAGGGGATAGAATCTGCTGTCTGCTGCATGAGAACTCATGTAGAGCAGTGCAGAAACATGCCAGCAGCTGGAATGCTACCTCACAGTTTGCGTACGTTGATATTTGTTTGGTATGTTAGCAACACCTGCTAAGCAGCGCCATGGATGAATGATGACTTTTATGACAAACCGAAGCTACTTCACCCTTTTCATGCACCTATTTAAATGCTGTTTTCCAGTATATGCATGGGAGAAGATGGTAAATTGGGTAATTAGCCATTCCGGTAGACATCAGTGAGTCATACAGCACACTGCCACTCACTGTAGAATAAATAAATGCATCATAATATATACAAATATTGTAATTCCCAAATCTGACTCAGTGATGAAGAGGAAAAAAAAAAAACCCAGCAAAATGTTCAAAGAATATTTTTTGTATAAAAAATGTTATTTCATTGTTGTAGAATAAATGAAAATAAATAAAAAGTTATATATGATAATGTGTGCAGCCATCAAACACACATTTTTCTTCTTCGTTCCATTTGGACACACATGAGTCACATCACAGAGCCTCCACAGTTTCTGGTGATGCTCCTCTAGTCAACGGTGCATCTGCAGGCTCTCTGAAAACATACTGAACTATCAAACATAAGGTTCTGTTGCATGATTATTTTGAGAGTAAATGACCCCTTAAACACAAGCTAACACAAGCTAACGAGCATCTCCTGAGTTGGAGTCTGCATGTACGGGACCCAACTTTCCAGGTTATGCTCTTTGCTCTTATAGTTATGGGTAGTCTAGCCAACCTTTACTTATGTAGCAACGGGGATATTACCTGATGCACTGAGACGTACCTTGTTGTATTTCTCTAATATATTAATGTATAAATATATGGCAATATTGCCTTATTTCTCCTTTTTTCCACAGGTCTTCCTGAATAAGTGCAGTTGTACATGTTGTTCTGTCTTTCCTGTCGTCTCCACCCCAACCAGTCGAGGTAGATGGCTGCCCTCCCTGACCCGGGTTCTGCCAGAGGTTTTCTTCCTGTTAAAGGGAGATTTTTCCTTCCCACAGTCGCCGCATGCAGCTCAGGATAGGGGATTGGATCGAAGTCATGAGTCGATGCAATCAGTTGGTTTCTAATATAGGATATGTATGAATTGGCTCGAACTGATGTGTATGTTGATTTGTGTATGTAAAGTGCCCTGTGACAACATTGTTGTGAAGTGGCGCTATACAAATAAAGTTGAATTGAATCGAACATGGGTTTTCCACTTGCTAATGCTCAAAGATGGTGGTCCAGGCTACAAGAATGGGCCCATTTCCCCTTTTCTTCACAGAGCAAGTTCTTGATAAACACCATTACAGACTATGGGGAAGTATGTAATTAGCTTGTTTTAGAGCGTACCTGTGTTTAAAAAAAAAACCTGTTAAACCCTGTAAAGCCATATGTATCATATTTCATACATACAGTTCCTTAGATGTTTTGTATCACTTTATGGTAAGAAAAAAAAAAAAAAAAAAAAAAAAAAAAGCTCAGAATTCAGCTGAACATAAGCTGATACTTGTCTTCTGCCCCATGATAGATACCAGGAATCAGAGGATTGCTCTATAATCATTTTGACATATTACATGGTAATAAATGATAACAATTTTCCACAAAAAAGTTTTTTGTTATATTTTGTTAAAGGGCAAAGTAAAGGCCTCATATTAAAACAAATAGACTTTTCCTACTAGTTTTTCATGGGTTGGGCTTTAAAGTGTTAAACAAGATATGTTTGGTGTACAAACAGCATCTAAAAACATCCACAACATTCTGACGCTTTCTCACTATACATATAAATACAGCCAAGTCCCAGCACAGCCAATGTCTTGAACATTAAATTTATAGCAGGGATATGATCAAATCTAGAATTGATAATAATTGTAATAATATTTGGGAATAAGCAGCAGCCTTGCAGGGCTTTTTTCTTTTTCCTTTTTTCTTTTTTTTTTTGTTATTATAATACATTCGATTGAGCCTGTGAAGCCTACATTTAGCAACTCAAAAACACATTAAAAACAAAGTAAAACCGGGATTGTGTGGCCTTCAGTAGTAGTGCTATGTAGTACTAGCTCTTCTACTGTGTCAATAGAAGAAAATGGTTTTTAAAAAAAAGAAAAGAAAAAAAACAAAAACGTCACTCCTCTGATAATTTATGTTGAGAAAAAAAAAAAAAAAGTCGGTGCAGCTTCCATCTGAACCGCAGAGGAGGGCCTTCCCTCTGAAATATTTGTGACCACATCTCTGCCTCCCTTCCTCCCTCCATTTTAACCTTCTCAGGAACTACAGTACGGCACAGGTCCATTCTGTGAGGAAGATGGTGCTGCCAGAGCCACTCTCTACAAGGTGATCCCACATCAAACGGCCGCTGCGCATGCACACGTAGGCAAACAGCACGCACACTCACACGGTCGCCCTATTATTCCTGCTAAGTGCTGAGGGCAAAGCTTCAAAGCAGGTCAAACCACTCCCGTAATTGTTGTGCAGTTGACTCATTCACTTTTAAACAATGTTTGCTTAATTTACCAAGAATCAGCCATGTTGTCAGCATCACTCTTTGCGTCCTGAAGACAGATGTGGATACTCACATTCATATCTAATATCCATTAGGAACGAGCTCCTCTGCTTGAATGACTACATATAGTGTCGGCAACACATTTTTGTCCGAGTGAAGCACTGAATAATTCATGCAGTGGGTTACATGTATGTATGACAACACTGACTTCAGGCTGCTCCAGTCGACATTAAAGTACACTAAAAATGGTTTGTGTCAGCTCTGTTTAATTTGTTTACACACAGCTAAAAATAACCCGAAGCATGTGCACCGATAGGGACGCTGCATGAACTGAAATCAACACAGCCTCAGGTGTCGTGTCATAGAAGGAGGAAAAAAATCAAAACAAAAGAACTTTCAAATAATTTGCAACATCCAGGATATTCTGGAAATAGCGTTGAATAAAAGAGGAACATTCGGCTGACCTTTCTGTTCCACCTTGCAGAAATATGAAGCTGAAACAATCCCTGCTGACAAAGACTAACATAAAATAATGCAGAAAGTAAATCATTATTGCGAATTCACACCCATGATGGCCTGAAAGCTTCCTTATCTGCTTTGTTGTGCTCCGACAGAGACGATCACTTCTACCTGCTGGCTCTAATTAAAAGTTTACACACGCAGACGTGCACAGAGGCACAAAGTGTGTGCACATACACTTCATGACCCATCCCTACACTGCGCTTATATACTTATATCTGTCGTGTCTGCTTGTTTCCTCCTGAGGTCTCCTCTAATTTTATAATTACAGCCACACCAAAAATCCAGGGTCAGTCTGTTACAGCTGCATTGTGAACAGGTAGCACACACACACACACACACACACACAACTACACACCACAAGTCTCCTAATCTCCTGATTGTATCTCGTCTCTAATCTCACTCTCCACTAAGTCGCCACATTCTGCATGCAAATTTGCACAAAAATCAACCAGAACCAATCTCAGCCGAGCCCTAAAACTCTGAGCCTACGTGCTGGTGGCATGTAGAGGCAGCATGAGAACAAGCCACATGTTGAAACGACACCTTCAGTTGTCAGTTTAGCTAAAAAAAAAAGAGATTTAAAGCTGTGTTTTTCCGGAGCTTCTTGTGCTTAGTTTTTTTTTTGTTTGTTTTTAAATGGCTGCCAAGCAGCCCCCTGCCCTGTTTTGGATTTTGTATGGCTTGCACATGCCACATTAGTGATGCAGATCTCATCTCTGCCGAGCTAAAAGTAAGCCCTCGGTGTGCTAAAAGGAGTCAAGCGCAAACCTGGATCGAATTTATTTTTAAAAAACACAGCCAATACTTTGACAGTTCCAGCTTATTTTGCATCATATTAGTACCATAAAAACCAAAAATGTCCAAGTAAATACGGACTTAGACTATAATCTATTTGACTTTAATCAAATTTTATAGATGGCCATTAATTCCTATGTGGACATGATATAGTTATAACTTCTTCTTAATTAGCTAAACTAATCAAAAAGAGGTGTATAATCTAAATATATGAGTTAATGATGGCATGAACATTGTGAAACCACGTATGAGTGACGTAACTGTTGCACCTAATGACAGCAGAGGCCAAATCTGCAAAGCATAAGCAGCTGTAGTAAAAGATTCAGAGCACCCACGCTAATATCACCTCCCGGGTGTGTACATTGCAGAGAAGAAATGCTAACGCCGCTGTCAGAAGACATCATGCTCAAAATCCAACATGAACACTTTTAAAACTCGCTTTAAAAATCTGAAGTCTGCTTCACGAAGCTAGATGCATCGTGGCGCATCTCGTGCTCTGATGTGGTTTTTGGAAAGAGGGAGCTGGCGCCACGCTTGTTAAAGATGAGGAGAACCATCATCCAGTTTCTGACTCTATCCATCATCAGTTCCAGGTGCATCGGTCTGTGCAGGAGCCAGATGACGCTGAGGCACCGTTTGCTCCTAAGTTGATAGAGTCGCTGTGGGTGTCTTGCTTGTCATTGGCTTTCACCGACAATTAAACCTATAATTTCATTGACGATATACAGCTCCGTGATGCAGAGCTGCTGTCAGCTATCATTAGGGTGCTGTGGTTGGAGGGAGGCATGGGGGGAGGTAAGGGGGGGGGGGGGGGGGGGGGGGCAAAAAAGACAAAGGGACAGTGAGAGGGAGGAAGTGAGCTGGTGAGTTATAAAGAAAGCGAAAAAAATGGCAGAAAGGTGGTTAAAGATGGCGACTTTTAGCTTCCATCAAATCTGGTGATAAATGGACGGGATGGGGGGGGAACAACAGGGTGAGAACGAAGTGAGATGCAGAAGGTGACAGGACTCACCGTGGCCTGCTCGAAGTGAGGTCGGGGAGCGATAAATGGGTACAGGTGGCTGGTGGTGCCTGGGCCCCTGAGGGCCCTGCGGGTGATCAGGCCGGGGCAGGGCCGGGGCCAGGGGGGCGCCGGGGGTAGGGGACAGGAGATGGAGATCTGATGACGAAGAAGAGGAGCCCCAAGCGGAGCCCGGCACCATCCATCCCACTGCAAGAAGCAACATCCAGAACAGCTGGCCCTCCTGGGGCTTTCCTTTGGGGAGCATGGCTCACACACCCCCCCTCCTCCACCCTCCTCCTCCTACTCCTCACTGGATATTCAGAGGAGAGTAAAGCAGATTTTCGAGAATCTCGGAAAAAAAAGTGACCTTCCAATAGTCAGCTAACTCCACGGAAAAGAGGAAAAGCTCCAGGTTAGTGTAGGATCCCTGGGAACGACCGGCAGCTCGGGCTCGACTCGCGGACTCCACTCGTTGGGAAGCTCCAGGTATCCCGCTGGTCTTCGCTCACGTGCCGGCTCCTTGAGCCAGAATCCAATCTGTCTTTACTTTCTTTTGGCAGCAGGATCGCCCCCTTGGCTGCTCCTTTCATGACAACGCGACCAGTTTTCGCGTGCGAGCAGGTCGTGGCACGTCCAGGCACCTGGAAATTGTCCCTGCGCGCTCCTCCTCACCTGCGACTGTAGAGTTGAGCGATGGGAGAGGAGAGAGCTTGCGCTGCAGCCCTCTGCCCGCTTCGCTCTGCTCTGCTCTGCACAGCTCCGCTCTGGCAAGCCGAAGATAACACGCAGCCTCAGCTATGAGACCTGGGAGGAGGGAGAGACGGAGGGAGGGAACGACGGAAAGATGTGGAGCTCCTCACGCTCCACCACGGACAAACTCTCAGCTCTCTGTCTCTCTATCGCCTCAGCGTCAAACGCTCTCCCCACATCCTCACGCGACAGAATCTCACTGCAAGCTTTTTTTTTTTTTGTCTCCCTTCTTGGAGTTCGGACTTTTTCCTCCCTCTTTCTCTTTCTCTCTTCCTTATTTTCCAGTTGGTGGAGAAGTGAACTGGTACGGCTTTTTTTTTTTTTTTTAACCCAGAATGACCAAGACTCTTAGCTCTTGTTATTTTTTTTATTTATTTATTTATTTATTTTTTTACTCCACAAGAGAAGGACACAGATTTGCAGACAGATGAAGAAAGAAGAAAAAACAAACAAACAAACAAAAAATTCACAGAGAGAGAGAGAGAGAGAGAGAGAGAGAGAGAGAGAGAGAGAGAGAGGAGAGGACGAGAAAATGAGGAACTGGTGGGAGGGGGGTGAGATGGAGGGGACGGCAGAACGGCGCAAAGCGGGAGAAAAAAGGAGGAGGACAAGAGCTGGCTCAGGTGAAACTAAGCGAAGATGATGGGACGGAGGGAAAGGGGGAGGGGGTGAGGGGGAGGGGAGAAGCGGGCAAGTGGGCCAGTCTATGCAAATCGTCCCCGAGCAGCGAGCAAATCAGGGAGGCAGGCAGCCACTGCAGAGGAGTGGGCTGCCTTTAGTCACAGGCAGAGGAGATGCGAGGGGGTGGACGGGGTAGAGAGCGGGCGAGGGAATGAACAACAGAGAAAAAGAAGTATGACGATGAAGGAGAAAAAAGAAAAGGAGGTATGATGTGCACCTTGCGTCTCCACTTTTATCCCAGAAGGCTGCTCTTAAAACAGGCTTTTGGTAACGTGGTCACACTTTCCCTGCAACAGCATGCGACCTCTTCTCCCTCCATGTTTTGATGATTCGGGGCGCCTATTGAAACCACACCACCGAGAATTTAGGGAGGAAAAAAAAAAGAAAAGAAAGGAAAAAAAATCCATGCATAATTCACACAGTAACAGATTTTGTGAATTTCAAAAGGGTAAAATCTCTCTCCGCTCAGTCGAAATGACAGAGAAGAGAGGTCGCTGTTCTCTCAGTCTTTTCTTCTGCTGTCTGAAGGGGTGATGGGGGTGAGGGTGGGGGTGGGCTTCCAGGCCTTGGGAGAAATACACTCTCAAATTCATACCATGGTTTAATCGTGTTTGCTTTAAATTGTAACTTGATTTCACCCCTGTGGTCTGTGTTCGCTGTTGACCTTTCACATCAGTGCTGACATATTCCAAACACGCCAACAGGAAAGCATGCGCGCCGAGCGAAACTTGAAACGCGCGGCTTATTACCGGCTTTTTTGTTGCATTTGTCCCTTTGGTGTGATTAATTTACGGGACCTGGTGGCGCCGTCCTTTGTGGGCTTGTTAGAACACACGGATGTGTCACGGGGAAATGAATGAGAAAGGAGAGTGGACATTCTAGCATCCATTGATCCATGAAAAAGAAATGAAGATGAAATTCATGATACAGAATATAAAGAACAACATTAAAAACTGATTGAAGGTGATGGGAAGGTACTTAATTTTAGATG
The DNA here is from genome assembly GCF_933228915.1 of Telmatherina bonti. NCBI lineage: Eukaryota > Metazoa > Chordata > Actinopteri > Atheriniformes > Telmatherinidae > Telmatherina > Telmatherina bonti. The sequence goes on along the minus strand of NC_136614.1, from coordinate 28,829,006 downwards.
ATTTGCTTCAATACTTTGCTGCTACAACTGTTGTGGATAGTTCAGCTGGAACTTCTTTTGCTTTTGCACGACATCTTATCCACCTTGCAAGTTAAGTAGAACAGTCCAGCTCATTGTAAACGAGAGTGTGTGTGGCAAAATGTGCTCTTGATCGCTAGCGTTGCAAATATTCATCGTTTTTCCATAAAGATCAAGAGGAGATTCTGACTTTCAAAGAGTGAGAGAGGCCCCGGTTTCTTCGTTCTACCAAGAGCAGGTTTATTTAATGCAGGCGTAAAGGTGCAAAGAATATCAGGGAAATGGACGCCTGCAGAAATGTGCATCAACTTTTTATATGATCTCAGAAGTTCTCTTTTGTACTCTGCCTGCATTCCAAAAAAGCCACTCGAGCTTTGGCTCATTTAAGCTTGCGTACTCATTCCAGTCCTACAAGAGCTGCAGTCCAGCAGGATTCCAGTGCATTTCTGCTTCAACACACCTGATTCAAATGAAATGGATCTAACAGCCTATAAAGTTCTGCTAAATGAGTTTGAATAAAGTGTGTTGGAGCAGGGATACAAGGAACACCTGTTGGATTGTGGCTCTGGTAGGACCAGTAAGAGTAACCCTGCATTGGCGGAAGGCCCAAATATGGGCTTCCTGTCAGTTGTTCCTGATACTCTCCGAATAAGAACAGCTTCATTTTATCCAGTCTAACCTGTATAGTCTGGTGGTGAATCTTTAGCACGAGAAAGGATGCCAGCAGACCCTCCAGAGAGACACAAAGCAAGATTCAACATTTAACTCCAGGGAAGACGATGTGCCTTCAAACTTGAGTGATAAAACAATGCCGCTAATTATGAATAAATCATTTAGACAATTCATTTTTTCAACCACACTGGGAACTGACTCATGTTTGTGTTGTTTTTGTTCCAATTTTTCCAATTGGTCAGTCCAAGCAATAAAAAATGGAAGACAAGCCGATGGTTTTTTGGAAAGGTGATGAACCATTTGCAAGGACCAAAACAAGCAGTCAAATCACTTTGTTAATGGTTTGTAAATGACTTTAACCCCGGTTAGGGTCCTTCTCTGGTAGCTGCTGCTAAATTAAACCTCATGAGGAGATAAAAGCTAAACCTGCTCTCTTGTTTTACTTGTAAAGATTTGTGGTTGCTAAGCAGCAAAATGAGTTGACTGCAGGAAACCACCAATTTGTTCTTCTTACTTTTCACTTAGACCATAGAAAGATTGGTCCAAAATGCACCTTGAGGACAAGATTTAAGCAGGCCAAAAGGGACTCGGACGAGACGTGACTCTCAGGTTTTTATTTAGCAGAGATCAATGGTTGAAATCTATGTCTTTTCAGAAGCAATACAATGACATTTTGGAGCATCTTTAATGATCAAAACTATATTTTACGAGACTGCCTTTAACTCATCCACGTGCAACATTTCTCAGATGTAAAGGAGCGGAGCGCACATGGTTTGATGCTTTGTTAAATATCACCATGACGGCACAGTCTGGGCTAAACGAATCACAAGGAAAACTAAATTTACATGCAGATATTGTGAGTCTAATCTAAGCACATTTAGGTGAAACAGAGCTGCAGATCTGTTTGCATGTGCCGCCTCAAACTAGCCTGACCATGATTCTCATCCAGTCAGTCTGCTTTGCCATGAAGGGAAACCTAACGAAGGCTGACAACCCAACAAAGAGAAATGTCACCTCTGACATTTCCTCCAAATTATCTCCTCACATCATTTGTCCTTTGTGATGAAAGATGCCAACATATTAAATATTTTTTTTCCTATTTTATTAGATTTGGCACATTCACCTTATTGAAAACTAATATGGTGTCAATTTGTGAACATATCAATTCCTTTCACTTTCGTTTCCAATTAAAATACAAAGGTAGACTCCTGAGAGGAAAGACATTACTTAGATTACTCTGCTTTTCTTATTTGATCTTGACTTCTCAGGAAATTCACAGCTGATGCTTTTTAGAACAAGAATAATGCCAGAATCACCCTCAGAGAGGGATATTTTCGCTGCAGATGGGATGCTCTTCCTCGTACGCATGCAAGCCACAACGGCTGTTCAGCTCCTTCATTTGCATACAGACACTCGCACATAAGCAAAACAAGCCACCTGTACAGCTCATGCACACATAAAACAGAAAGCAATGCTTGATTTTCTGTTGCAAAGCCACGCCCCCAATGCTGGAAACCGGAAGGCCATGTGTTTGGCTTCACACTTGTCAAACTTAAAAGAAAAAAAAAAAAAATCTTGGAGCATGGAGACTCATGCTGACTCAGTAATGAACCCTCGTTAGGATCGTGGCTAATTAGTGTTTTACATTATGATTTCTCTGTGGTGCGTCTGTGACAGATGAAGTCTGTTCTGCTCGCCCTGCGTGCAGGCAAATGAAGCACGAAACATCTTAATGTTACAGAAGAGTGGGGACACAGAGGATTGGAGGATAGAAACTCTTAACTCTATAAGTTAAGCTCTTGATTTAGAACTAGTCCACAGAAAGACATTCAGTATTTTCTGTTTAACCCGAAGAAAACTAGTTAACTTGTTAAACTGGGTTTGTGAGTAGAGCATATTTCACAATCGCCCTGATCTCCTGGTAAAGCCTCTTATCTGTTCAGCATGATCAGCCTTATTTTTACCCGATGTTTCTCTTTCTCTTATCCATCCATCCATCCATCCATCCATCCATCCATCCATTCAATCATTCATTCATCCATCCAACCATCCATCAATCACTCCATCCATCCATCCATTCACTCATCCATCCCCCTCTCCACATCTGCCCCTTTTCATAGTTCCATTCAACAATCCACCGATCCATCTATCCATCTATCCATCCATCCATACATCAATCAATCCATTGATCATTCCATTGATCAATCCATCGAGCATCCCATTGATCCATCCATTGACCCATCCATCCATCCATCCATCCAGTCTTTCTCTTTCATACATTTATTATTTATCCATCACCTACCATCCTCTCCCTACCCCTATATACATATTAATAAGTCAATACATCCATCTTTTTTTCTCAATTCATCTGTCAGCCCAAGTCAATGATATCCTTTGATGAAACCCTCCTCACGTCTTCTGTTGAATCGCCAATCACGTGATGTCCCAGATTTCATAAAAAAGGACTTAACTTCTCCTTTCCTAAAGCTGAACTTGACTGGAGGTTTGGTCTTGGTTGTTGAAACCAACACGTTCGGTGGCAACAAGGCAAAATCATAGAAGAAATGTGTAAATTCTACAAACACTTAAAAAAAAAAAAACTCAGTAAGAGAGCTGGTATGCAATAACAAGCTAGATTTGAGTATATTTAAGTTAGCCATGCAAGTCATACTACAGGCTCTTGCAATGTGATTGTCAACATGAAGGGTCCACAGGGTCCCTCTGAAGTTAATCAGGTGCTCGTCAGCTTCCTTCCCTCTTTCTTCCACTGAGTCTAAAATAAGTACTGGAGTGTGACATTTCAACATTCACACACACCCACACAAACAGTTCCCAACCTCTGTTTGTTGATGTGACAACCTTTAACAGAGGATTGGCAGAGGACAAAGCACGTCTTCTGGTATCCGGAGCAACAGAGTCTGGCAAAAGAAGCACATGACAAACTCCCCAGTGGGGAAAAAAAAATAATAAAGAACTCAACGTCAATAGTAGCAGAGTAAACAGCGTTTGAAGCCGTCTTTCAAGTCAGCTTCCACACCAAACTACAAACGTGTGTGTGTGTGTGTGTGTGTGTGTGTGTGTGTGTGTGTGTGTGGGTTTGGGGAGCTGCTGTTTTATCTGCTACTCAGCGGTTTGCATGCTCTGGTGCCGCTAATCTGTTCTATGTCCAAGTCAGAGGCATTAAGCTGCTGCATTTCCAACAGAGGCACTGGCTGTTTACTTAAGGAAATACAGAACACGCAGCTATAGAGACCCCGCAGCAGTCTACGGATCCATAGCTGTTTATTACAAAGCAGAAAAGAAAAGGATTTAGAGAACAAGCAGTGCACTTTTGCCTCAATTACAGTCTAATTGTTGGTATTGGAAATAAAAATACTTGATTTGTCCTAAAAGAGTTGCAAGCAACATTAAAACAACTTCACAAAAGTCTAAATCTAATTTGAGGCAGGACCTCAAGCACTGCTTCCACCTCCTGAGTCGCTGGATGGTGGACCAGAATTGCCTCGAAGCTGCCCAGAAGTCTTTCTCCATGGCCTCACCGAACTCCTCCCATACCTGAGTTTTTGCCTTGTCGACAGCCAAAGCCGCATGCCGCTTACCCTGTCGGTACCTATCGCTACCTGCCTCCAGAGTCCCACAGGCCAAGAAAGCCCAATAGAACTCTTTCTTCAGCTTGACGGCATCCCTCACTGCTGGTGTCCACTAACGAGTTCTGGGATGACTGCCACAACAGGCACCAACAACCTTGTGACCTCACTCAGCACATGGTTGAAGCTCTGCTGAAGGTGGGAGTTGAAACTCGCTCTCATGGGAGACTCAGCCAGACGTTCCCAACAGACCCTCATAACACGTTTGGGCCTGCCAGATCTGACCGGCTTCCTCCCCTACCATCTGAGCCAACTCACCACCAGGTGGTGATCAGTTGACAGCTCCGCCTCCCTCTTTACCCGAGTGTCCAAGGCATTTGGCCACAGGTCAGATGATTTGATTACAAAATCGATTATCGAACTGCAGCCCAGGGAGTCCTGATGCCAGGTGTACATACGGACACTCTTATGTTCTAACATGGTGTTCGTTATGGACAATCCATGACGATCACACAAATCCATTAATAAAACATCATTTGTGTTTGGGGGGTTAGGGCCTCCCAATCACTCCCCTCCAGGTTTCACTGTCATTGCCCACGTGAGCATTGAAGTCCCCCAGCAGAACAAGTGAGTGCCCAGAAGGAACACCCTCTGACTCTCCCTCCAAGGACTCCAGAAAGGGTGGGTAGTCTGAACTGCTGTGTGGTGCATAAGCACAGACAAGAGTCAGAACCCATCCCCCCACCCGAAGGAGGAGGGAAACTACCCTTTCGTCCACCGGGGTAAACACCAATGTACAGGCACCAAGCCAGGGGCCGATGAGAATGCCCACACCTGCTCGGCGCCTCTCACCATGAGCAACTCCAGAGTGGAAGAAGGTCCAGGCCCTCTTGAAGGGTACTGGTTCGAGAGCCTAGAGCGTTGAGGTGAGTCTAACTATATCTAGCCAGAACTGTTCAACCTTGTGCACAAGCTAAGGCTCCTTCCCCACCAGAGAGCTGACCAGTTTCTGCAGCCAAGGATTGGACTGCCAGGGTCTCCGCCTCTTAGTGCTACCCAGCTCACATTGCACCCGACCCTTACGGCTCCTACCTCAGATGGTAAACACCCCTGCTATAAATAATCATGGCACTATGCTGACAGCAACTGATCTACACAATGAACAATGCATCAGTTGGCTATAAAAATAAATGCATCCTTACATTTTATTTCATCCAGATTTCTTCCTTCCTGCATTACATCTGTAGTAGTTGGCTTTTAGTTTAGAAGTTAGTTAACTACTAAGCTAACACCTGTTAGCTTTAGCAGAGAAATAAAAAAAAAATCCCAACATTAACATTTCTCATATTGTAACAGTTTTATTTTGGGTGAACTTTACTTCCCTCTGACTTGACTAAGACAAACCTAACAGCCATCCGAGGGGAGAGGAATAACATGCACACATGCAAAAGCATGTCTAACTCTTCAGCACACATACACACACATAAACAGTGGACTCATAATCTGCCCATGGCTAAAGAGCAGTGATCCATTCGTTGCATTGCGCTGAAGCCTAACACACTTAATAATGGATGAATCATAAAATCAAAACTGACAAGCAGCAATTGAAACGTGGTCGTTTGTTTGAAAGATTAAAAATGCAGCAACCCATCTTTTAGTTATGAATGAAGCCCTGAAACCACAATCAGCCATCTCAGGGTAGGCTGAAATGAGCCAAACCGAGTCATTAATGTGAAGAACAAAATGTCAAAGTTAAGACTTCCAATACTATACAAACAATTAAATAAGCATCTAAACATTCCTGGGAATTACATCCAACAGTAACTGTGACAGCTTTTCAGAGCCTGACCACTGTGAGGAGGTAGCACTGACATTTTGTTAGCGGGACTCTATTAAAAATGGATGACTAAACTGCAGAAATGTATTTTTGTTTTTATACGCACACTGACTTGAGATAAAATCCACATCCCGGCATGTTCCCCTGGGTGCAAGACAAGAAACAATGCAATCCCCAACCCCTTTGAAGAGAAAATTACTATGACGGTAAAGATGTCTTTTTCTCCCTTTATATGCCACAAATAAAGATCTGTGAGGATGAAACTTTCATTGCAAGAGACTTCTGCACAGGAACAGTCTATGTTTTAAAGTTACACACTAAATTTTTACAGCTTACGTTTTACGTTTACTGTTGCAGTTGCAGTCTTTAAATTGAAGCAAGAACAATGATAAAATACTCAAAAAGATTAATGGTGCCAGGAGTGTGTACCTTCTCTAACCACAGACCAAAAGTAGGAAGAATGTTATAACGGGGTCTCGCTACGGCAAACAAACAGACCAGAAAGTTGTGGAAACTTGACCTATTTAGGCTATTTCATGAGTTGTCTGGTACACGAACAAAGAACAAAGCAGATTTGTTGTCAACTAAACCATTCAAGTTTATATGATAAATTAAAGTCACATGATGACAAGCAGTAGTGTATTGGCCACTCAAGAAAGAAAAAAGAAAGAAAGAAAGTAGCCCAGAAAAACACTGTTTCAGGCTCATCAACATTCATTCATTTTCCGAACTGCTTATTCCAATTCAGGGTTGCAGGGAAGCTGGAGCCTATCCCAGCTGGCTTTGGGCAACAGGCAGGGTACACCCTGGACAGCTTGCCAGTCCATTGCAGGGCCACACACAGAGAGAGAGACAAACAACCACACTCATGCTCACACTCACTCCTAGGGGCAATTTTAGAGTGACCAATTAACCTAACATGCATGTCTTTGGATGGTGGGAGGAAGCTGGAGTACCCGGAGAGAACCCACGCATACACGGGGAGAACATGCAAACTCCACACAGAAAGGCCACTGACCAAACCAGCCAAGGATCGAACCAGCGACCTTCTTGCTGTGAGGCCACAGTGCTAACCACTGCGCCACCGTGCAGCCGCTCATCAACATGTATACATATATTGTAATGTATATGGTAAGGCTAAAGTTAACATAGCTGCTGGCTAACTCCACCAGTGGCGTGCGTTTGTAGCAACATTTGTAATTGTAAAAGCAGCATCACAAGGAGGGGTTTAGAAGTGGGTATACTCAATGCTGACTGAAAAAGAAGTGGGTATACTCTGTATACTCGCATCTACCCTGGACTACACCACTGATGACGAGCAACGGGTAAATAAAGATACCTTGAATAACGGCATGTTGTGTTCTGAAGCAGCATCTCATGTTTTTGTCAGTACTGTGGTGAATGAACTAGAATGCATAATGTAGTCACAAGATGCAAGTAAAGAGTTTGTCTCATTCACCATAAGTCTTTGCACTGGTCTTTCAAATGTTATTTAGTTTAACTCTTTTTTTTTTTTTTTTTTTCAGCAAAGATTCATGAAAGCGCTCGTATACCACAGCATTGTTGGAATCTTTTCTTTTAGATTGATGAATATTCCAGAAACAGAGATTTTATATGAATACCAGAGTCGGAAGTACATCGGAAGTAAATTTAGGAGCAAATTTATTTGTACAAATGTTCAGTTATAAAAAGCAACTTGTGGAAATCAATGAAAAAGAACTGAAAGAATTGTTTGAATCTCATGGAGTATCTGGAATATCAGTTATTAAATTTCAGATTGAGGAGGAAAAACAAAGCTCTTCTTTCAGAATTATTTGCATCACATGGAATCAGGCATATCATGAGGATACTTATCAGTCATCATTTTATTGTTTACTGATACTGAAATATCTTCCTCACGTCATTTTGATCTTTACCAGGGCAGGCGACATTCACAAAACTGTTTCCATTTACCGTGATATGCAAAAAGTCTTTTTTATGCAAAAACCTTGTGTGTGAACATGTTTTTATTAATCTTTTCACATTCACATCTTATCATGGCAACAACAATAATAATGATAATGGGTTAGATTTAGGTCTATATACCACTTTCCAAGGCACTCAAGGCTCTTTACATTGAATTCATTATTTATTCTCTTCACTTTGACATACTGGTGTTGATAGTAAGTAACAGGTGCAGCCATGGCTGCCCTGGAGCAGACTGAAATGGATCCCAGTTCACGCCAACCAGTCATTCTACACCAGGGGCAAAGTGATTAAAGTGGGCAATCATTCCACAATCTATTTTTAAGATTTTGCCCCCAGACAGATGCTTTTTTTTTTTTTTTAAGGGGTCCTAATTTCAGTTTTGATTTTTAACATTATTTGTCATTTTCATCTATGTTTTCATATATTTTCAGATCAAATGAAAAACTGAGATAGAAACCTGATTTTCTTATTAATCTATTTCTGTTTTGCGTGATTAGTTTTTGAAAAAAAAGACTTCTGATTGGATTTTTAGTTCTTATTTTTAAATGTTAGCTGTGATCAGAGATTCTGCAGAAGTAAGCAGGGATTTGGCACACAGATCGAGCTTGACGAATACACACAACCTCGCCGATAGATAGTTTGAGTAATAGCAAGACCATCCCCCCCCCCCCCCCCCCCCCCCCGCCATATTTCTGCATTGAACTTATCTTTAGAAAATAGCTAATTGCTTTTTGTTGGTTTCCGTTGGCTTTAGCCCATATTTTGGATCGGATACATCTTTTATTTAATGCTCAGAAGAGATAGTACAAATTAAGATTTTCTTGCAGCTTGAAAGTTGGAATAAAACAGTTCAAAACTGTACAATCTTTCTGGTACTTCTCTGGCAACCAGAGCTCATGATTCACCCAGCTCTTACACCCTGTCATGCTTTCCCCCAACACAGTGATAAATGACAAGGTGATATTATCTGGTGGCATTTGGTGTGATGCGATGTCTCTGAAGGCATCACAGGAAAAGGTCCCTGAGATAAAAACATACTGTATTCTTTTTTTTTTTTTTTTTTTTTTTAAAGGAAAAAGATGCATTACTGTTTATTTTCAGTTCAATATGTTTTAAGCTACAGGCAGTGGAAACAGTAGCATTAATGATTCAGCAGAATACACAAGCCTCACTTCATGAATTAACAGAGCTCAGGTGCTAAGAATTTAACAAGATCTTCAGACGTGCTGTTTTCAGGCAAGACTGCAGTATTTTAAACAATTTCTCACGTTCCTTCTGCTCTTTCAGATTCAGCTGTGCAACTGAAAAACACTGTTTTCACCAGAAATCAATACATTGTTGTACTATCTTAATTCAAGACTTTGGGAAAAAACACTTACTCACTTCCATGTTGTGAAAAAGATGAGAAAATCTATTCGGTTCTTCTAGGTATGCATTCAATTTGCTGCCAAAAGCTAGTTGTCTTTGTTTAGTATAAAGACTAGAATCAAATGTAAGAAATTTTCCCCATTGGCACCTTCAGAGTTCATTGATTATACCTTAAGTTGGTGTTTGTTTATACTTTCCAAAAGAAGATAAGCTTGTGAATAGGAGTGGTATCAAACTTATAATCTCAAGCCTCAGCTAGAAAATCTTAATTTCCTCCAACAACATGCACCTTGTGCAATAATCTAAAAGAAAATGTTTGGGTTTTTTTTGGGAGGAAAATGAAAAAAAAAACTTACAGCTCCTCCTGCTTCCGCAGTCTTAACCTTGCATAGATATTTCAAGCAGAGGTACGCTATCTACGTCGTCCGCCACAAAGCGGCGACTGAGCCACTGTCCTCGAGCTGATCCTGGATCAAAGGCTGAACATGTATAAATTCAAAGAGCCACAGCCACACGCACATATGTGCAATCACAGCCGAGTCCCTCCATCAAAGGAGAAGTGATAAACTTTTGACGCCAAAGGATCAAAGTGTAAGACTCGGGGAGCTCAGACGACTCGGATGACTTGACATAATGGATGTGCACTCACAAAATATACATACAAACTAGACAGATTCTCTTGTAAATGCTCACTAGCACAGAGGCTGTGTTATTTGACATGAGACAGAGGGGAGGAGAAGAGGGTTTGTGGAATTAGCGCCACTTTACAACAGAATGAGAGTTTGATTGCTCCATTTCACGAAGCCTGGTGATGCCTTTTATCATTTGACAAGATTTGAATCCCTATCCTAATACACTCCAGCAAATTGGTTCCGCTGAATGCACCCTAGTTTTGCCAGAGTGATCATAAACTTGTGCAACACACTAGATTCCATAGAAATGGCAACAGAGAACGTTCCAACCTTGAACTCCGACAACCATATACAACGTTTTTCAGTTTCTGTGGAGGGCTTGTTTGTATTCTCTGTACAGAAAGCATCAGGCACACAGCCAATCTGCCCCCTGCCACTTCCAGGGCTTTGTCAAAACAGTTCTGGCCAAGCGATTTGCAGGCAATATATGAAATATGGATCATACCTCGTTGAGGGAGAAAGTGGCCTGGGATTTTGTGCCGCGTGTGTGATGAACATGAAGGCTGAGTGGGCGAGAGATAGATGATTGCTTATGAGATGGCAAAGGAATGAGAAACCATTACCGGCGTAATATGTTCAAGTTGCCTGTGCTCATCTGCACACACACACACACACACACACACGCATTTAAGCACACATATCATAGATCTGCAGTGTGCACTCTGCCGCACAGGCAGGTGTGTGTCCTCTTACATGCTTGTTGAGTAAAAGTCACACATTCAATTCAACTCCTGCTCTAAAGCTGCGATCTTGCCGAAGCTTTCACACAGTCAGCTCCACTTTCTGTGAGGATGAATAGGTGGTTTGACAGCGTCATTGTGCGTCCAAGTGCAGCGCAGAAAAACAATTCAAAACGCCTCTGCTGTTGTTAAAATACTAATTTCACTTGGTTTTAGACAGCGGCAACGCGGCACACCGACAAAGCCCTCAAACCGGCCGCACCTGCCACTCAGCCCACATGTGTCACCCACAGGCCAGCTGTGGGTTGACTGGCCACTAATTTGCAGAACAGTCACTTACCACCTCCTGCTCCTGCATAGTGTATACCACACACACACACAGATGCACACACTTAGGCTACTCCCCTGCCTCGCTTCACTCATCGAAGTGACAGGAAGGGTGATGCCCAGCTGCCGAGCTGTCTCCCTGCTCTCTGTGCATGTGTGAGTATGTGCCGGCACAGCCGCTTTCGCTGCAAAACACGATTAATTCGGCCGTATGACAGATGCCGGCGTACAAGCAGGTATGCAAACATCTCCACCAGGTGTGCCTCCACAGCACTGCTGTCACTGCAAAATTGTCAGTGCCCCGGAACTCATGATGTGTAGAAATGTTTTGGGTCATATCCCCGGGGGACTGAAACAGGATGCAATAATGCAGCGAGGACTGCTGCACCTCGTCTTTTGGCTGTGTAGTATCGCAAGCTAATAGGTTTCCACCAACTTATGTTTGCCTGTTCTAAAACGCAGCAGATAATACCCATAATAACCTTGAATCATAATGCATTTTAATAATGATATCACGCCTCACCAGGCGGGTGTATATTAAACCGAGGGCCATTTTAATCACCTCAGGGTAGCTGAATATTGGCCGCCCTGTTCTGGTTAGACTCTATGCTGATACTGCAGCAGGGCGATAAATTTCAACCACAGGCCTCTCTGACCACATGCCAGGCAGGCTTCCATTTTTCTCTTCACCTAGACTAACTGTGCCATTCCAATTACAGCTGGGTGGTGATGGGATAAAGCAGGGTGGGGAAACAGTGACATTTCGCACTGGATCCTCTCTCACATGAATGTGGAGTGATTGGAGTAATTAGGGCTGTAATTAGTCTCATTTCCACATGTAAGGGTGTCTGGATTTTAGCTGGCTTTTTCTGGAGGTGATTGACATGACAGTAGTGGAAGTACTGGATTACTGGAAGGAACTTCAAATGATCATCATCTGCAAATGGATGTTCACTTGTTGTACTGTGTGATTCGGACGTTAATACTCCTAAAAAGAAAGAAAAAAGAGGAATAAAAGAGAATTAAATTTATCTAAAAGGAAAACTTGTTCAGGTTGAACGATTGAACGACATACAATATTTGAATCAGTTTCGGAAACAACCATTATGTCCTTACGGTAAAAACTTTGCTCAAAGCCCCGTTTTATAAAATCTGATATTTGTATTCTGCACCCTGGTGGCTATCTTTGGAACTACATCAAAGCTACGGTAATAAGCCGTATACACACACACACACACACACACACACACACACACACACATATATATATATATATATGTAGTATTTCATTTTTCAAAATATTTTGTTGACGAGCAAACGAAAGATTCCAGATAAAAAAAAACAAAACAAAACAAAAAAAAAAAACATGATTATCTGCACAAAACATTTGTTTTTGTTTTAATTTTAACATGTTTTTTAATTGATAAACAATAAATGTTTACACCACCAGGTTGTAAAACAGGGCTAACTAATGTCTGAATTCTTAACAGATGTCTTACATTTTAGTGCCATGCATACTAATCTCAACAATTGTGCTTTTATAAACATAATCTCTGAACAGCCACTAAGATTACATCTTGTTCCATAGCTATGTATATATAATAAACCGTGGCCCTGGCATTGATGACATTGTTATAAGTCATATATTACTAACCCTGTTATTATTAGGCATTTTTAACAACTGATTTTCCTGTGAAAAGTGATTTAATCTTATGTGAAACCTTCCTCTTTGTGCCCTCTTCATCTTCTCCAATCCTCCTGTGGTAATTTTTTCCAACGTAACTAAAATCAAGCAGCTTCAGCAACACAACACAACTTTCTCCAACTTTTTCAGCCACACCTGCACTTCCTAATGTAAGTAAGACCTCCTAATATCACAACTGAGTTATGGCTGCTATACAGGCAATTATCATCCTGATGTGCATGCACTATGTCCTTCTGTGCCAGGGTTCAGGTAAAAGTAGATGTTGCACATATGAAATACAATGAAAACCATCTTACATCATATCATTACATTATTTCTGGGGGTTTATTACATGATTGGGGTAAATTTGTTTCTTAATATTTTATCTGTCAAGAGGTCAGACAAAAATTGCAACTGCAGCCATGGATCATAGCGACACATTATATTAAACAAACTCTCATTAAAAATAACTTGTAACAGCCACTGGCAAAACCACAAACACATTTAGTGCTTTAGTTTGTTTACTTAATTAAATTAACTGATGAATAAAATGCAGAATTTACACGCAAGCTAAAAAAGTTTATTTGCAGTTGTAATTTTTAATCTCACATAAAATTCAGTTGAAAACTGTTCACAGTGCACACGAATCTTGGCAATCTGTTTGGGTTTAAAGGGTCACATGTACTGTTACTTGCTTTAAAACCTGACCAGAAACAACTAATTATTCATTTATCTTTTTTAAATATCTTCGTGGTGGGTTATGCAATCATATGACCTGGTTGATATTCTGTCATCTCACCGCTGAAAGACTTAAAAGCCCTGCGGCCATTTCAAGATTTCAAACTAAAAAGAAATTATGAATGAAAGAACAGGACAACTGTGCTTCTACACATACTAAAAATTAAACAAGAATGGGCTTGCTAAATGGTTAGAATATAAATTTTGTCTAAATAATAAATGTTTACTTAAACTATATCAAAACAAAAATGTAATTAACAAAATTCAAACAAGTGCTATGCTAAAACTAGCACAAAAGCTAAAACACAGCTAAGCCAAGCTATGCTAGCAAGCTACGCTCACACTGATAACAGTTCCTGTGGAACTTTTTGTGGCTAAAAATTTTTTTAAAGAGTGTAAATTTCTCATCATTGGTGAGATTTTTAAGGGTTATAGCCATTTTAAAACTAAAAAGGATCTATTATTGCTGGAAAAACAATGTATCCCTAAAACTAGCTTATCAGTACTTATACATTACTTAGCAAAGCTATGTGAGCCTTTTTTTCCTTCTGGGGACATGAAGTGCTTTTTAAGCCCACTGTGAAATGGAACATTATAATTGTGAGCATATTTTAAAATGTGGGGTTAATCTCCCTTGTTCTTGATCGAAAACTCAAAAGAAGGGATTAGACAAAGCCTTTCTCATAAATCAGAGTCATAATGACCTTGATTTCTCTGTAGCATTAAATGAGGCATCATATCCATACTCCAAATATAACATGATACATACATATTATTCCACATAAATACGGTTTTGGATATCAAGGATGAACACAGCTTAACATTTCTCATCCACTGATGGTATTCAGGTGCTAAATGCTGACTGAAGGTATAATAATTTAGGTCTGACATGGTGCGATAAGGCCGTCGTCTTCTCGGTTTTAACCTTTCAGGCCTGCAGCACATCAGCTTTCCAAAAGCCAGGATACAAAATGTGATATAAGCTGATAGAAAGTGTGTTTGCCTTTTGTTGATAAGCATCTAAACAAGGTATAAACAATTCCAGTCACAAAGAAACACACACACACACACACACACACACTTCGCTACAACTACCTAAAACCACTATTTTTTTTCTCTCAAGAGTTTTTGTTTGCAGTAAGATATCCATATGTATCAGCATGTTTTATATTTAGTTTCCTCTCTACTAGTTTTAATTCTGGAAAACTTTTACTTATTAAAGCACCAACTTTTTTTTTGACACAACCAAAAGGAGGAGAAAACACAAGAATTCTCCTTTTAGCGAGCTATTTTGCATATTTGTACATAATAAGTCAAAATTCTCCATGAAAGCTACTGCACTTAAAATGAAGACAACAAAAGAAAAGGCACATTTTTAATGGTGGCTCCACTGCAATCAAGCAGAGTTAAAGCTGTGACAGAGGTTTGGAACACAAAACCTATTACTGTCTAAAACAGAACTCTAGTCAGCTAATTCTTGTCCTGGAAAAAGGTTGAAAAGAGCGAGCAGCGTCAATATTTCAGTTGTACCTAACAGCTAAAAAGCATAGCTAAAATAACTTTGGATTCTGTCTTTTTTTGTCAGCTCTGGCTGGGCTAAGTGCAATCCCTGATGGGCCTTAGTGAAGGCAATCAAGCCTGAGCAGGAACATCTGCCCGAATGTCTCTGAACATTGTGCATGCTGACGACAGCTCCGGGCTTTTAAAAAGACACTGGCTTCCACAAACTTGCTGCATACTTTGTCTCACGCTTAGGTTATGCCATCTCATGACATGCTTTTGCTTTTCAAGGGAGAGCTTGTCTGCATTAAGTGAAGCATCATTTCTGCACACACATGAGGACACAAAGCGAGTCTCTTATCTGCATCTGACAACTTGGAAACTCATATGGTTGCATTTAAAATGATTCTTATTTCCTTAAAGGCAACAAACGTTATCACTGTCAAAACATGGATGACTGATTTGCAATTAAACTACTGTAAAACAAAACTTCCTAAAATAGGAAATTATGACTTCTCATACTTTGAATAGTGAAGTATCAATGTAGGGTATTAAATACTTTTGTGCTGATGCCAGTGGTCACATACAAACATCTAAAAAAAAAAAAAAAAGGTATGTAACAGCCTGTGACGGGATTTCTCCTGAAATGTTTCAGCCATGAGGACGTGAAGAAGCTTTGACCTAAATATTAGTCATGGATTTACAGTATATGTTCTGCTGCACTATATCACAATACATGAGTCTCAGAAACCACAGCAGGTTAAATGTGGCTGACAAAACCCTTGCAGGCCATACCCATAAAATACAGCAGCACAAGAAATGTTTGACATCTCTTACTGTACGGATTTGGGCAAATACAGTAAGAAGAAGACACGCCTAAAGGAGGAAGAAAAGTTGCTCTCCAGAAGCTGGAATTGTTTTCTTTAACCTCATTTCCAAAGTTTGCTTTGAGAAAAAGATTAAAAACCTCTGTTTCTTTCAAGTTGTTTTGCAGAAATTTTCAAAGAACATGCGTCTTACCAACTGGTATCTCATCTGACGCCACCTTCATGGATCTTTAGATAGCTAACAGGATTCGAGTGCTCACGGTAACGTCTGTTTCACTCCATCCGAGTTCCAATTTACTTTCATAGAAAAAAAAAAGCAATGAGACGAGTGCTGGTTTCGTACTTATTATCTCTCTAATGAAGAAAGAGAATAGCATTTAATTACTCGGCCCCAGATTTAGACTCCTGGCATGCGAGAGGTAAATGGATTTAATGTTGCGAGGATAAATGGAGCAACAGCAATGATATGCAGATGTTTGCACATGTGCAGCAGGCGTAACAAATGACCACGCTGTTACAGCCTCACGTTTCTATCTGTGCTACGAGCTGCGAGGGGTAATCACATGGCATTTAAAGCCTAAGCGCACGCTGGAAAGGTTGGCATGTATGCATGTTATAGAGTGGTCAGCTTATCCGTTGGGGAGTCCGTTAAAAGTCCAACCATGCAGAGAAGATTTGAGAATTTCGACTGTTAACGAAAGCTGTCAGCCAAGATGTGTCCAAACTCTGCAACGTGGGATGAAACCACGGAGGCTGCTTTGTATAGAGGCTGTATTTTCTCTGGTACATCAGCATAATAACCACTACTGTGGATTTTATTTTAATTTATCAGTAAACACATTAAATAAATCAACAAATGAGGAAAAAAAAAAAAAAAAGCCAATGCAGATAAATGTTTTCACACAGGCGGTTTAACGCAGTTCAAAGTTTTTCATTAAATGAAGCTCATGCATCACAGGTTGACTAATGTTTTCTTCTTCTGAACAAACCACCTCTTGTCTTCACCTCTCTCATATATATGAAAAACATGAAGTGCTGCCAGGTTTATGTGCCGGCCAGCAGTGCAATGTTGTTGTATCAACGTTTTTTTCAGATAATTGCCAGGAGAGAGAGCAACTGAAGGAGCTATGTTGATAACAGCGTCGCTTTAGGTGGCTTTAATGGTGCTCCAATCTGCAACATGTGGCTCTCAGGTGCTCTGCAAATTGAAGTAAATTGATTCAGAAGATCAGACTGAAGGAAAGATGAATTCAAAGTCAGAATTAACTAGTTGCGGCTAATACCAATCAATTTGGAGCAAAAACTGAGCTTGAATTTAAATTATAGGTTGACTGCAAGGGCACTCGGGTAGCGCAGGCCTCCAGCAGGCCAGTAATCAACTCTTAAAATGACATGTTGACATGTCTCAGCCTTTAGACCTATAGGCTATGACACGACACAGCAGCTCTGTGCACAGACACAACAGTGTTACAATTCTTATTATTAATCTCAAAAAGACAATAAAAATAATCATAAACTGTGCATAGAATTTCCATTCACATTCTTGCGCACGTTACAGAGCAGATTTATCACTTCTGCTTGCATTTCTCCAATGTTTCCAAGTCCTAATTACACCAATGCTCCTCAAAACTCCCTTCCAACCACAGTCGTCTTGTTCAACACTTAACCGTGCTGGGGCACAGCAGTGCCAGTTTGACTTCCAGAAACATGCGAGCTGATCTATGAAAACAAGCCCAAAACAAACATGATATTCAATAACAAGCCCAAGGTTGCTTGTTATGTGTAGAACTGGCAACTCATTGTTGTATAGCATCAGTTTTTGTTAAAGTTGTGTGATTAATGTTCTTATGCATGATGCTGCTACTTGGCTTAATGCTTACTTATGATATGATCTCACAAAGGTTAAAAATGCTGCTACATGGTGATGACTGATTCAGATTAAGGTCTTAAATCAGGTTAGTTTTGTGTTTTTTCTAAACAGGCACACCTAGCTGCTAGGGATGTAAGAATACATCGATCTGCATCAACGCATCCATCATTTGGTCAACAAGCCAATGACATCCATCATAATTCTATTCTATTCTATTCTATTCTATTCTGTCATTTGGCAGATGCTTTTATCCAAAGCTACTTACATATGAGAGTGAGAACAACACAAGCATGAAATCAGACAGTAGAGGACGTCGTAGGAAGTTGGTAGTTGGAAAGCTGCGAGTTCAGTTGGACGCAGGTGAAAATACAAACATCACTTAAAGATTAATACAAATATCTATTTTTTAGCTTTTATTTTGAAAATATTTTCAGTTTTTTTTATGATTTTCCATTTATTACTCATCTGTCTTTGTCATTAGAATGAATTGTTTTTATTTAAATAGACTATTTTTAAATATTTGAGCTCAGGAATAAAATAAAAAAATATTGTAGTTGCTTTTTGTGGTTTTATTAGGGATGGAAATGATTGTACTAACCATACTATTATACTAACCAATAATATGGATATAGTATTGACTAATGATAAAACTGATAATTTTGGTCTCTTAGTAACTACAGTTTGATTGTTAAAACACCCCTTACTGGCCAGCTGTTACAGCATCATCTCTGCCTCTTTAAGATATTACTTTATTTTCTTTTGAATATTAATTGGTCAATGTCTGATGAAAAAATAGAAATATTTTAAAAAAAGACTATATTTGGCCTAAATGAACCGTTTTATTTGCTTGATGAAGTCTTTATCCTTAAAATCCACCTCATTTGTTCAAAAGTTTCACTCTAAACATTAAGAGTCCAACCAAATATCTGAAATTCCTTTAATGGACAAAGAGTTTCTTCTCATAAACGTCACCTCTTTATGAAGTTGGGAGAAAAACATGCAAGGGGATTTTCTGTAATCCTAACATAAAAACTGATAAAGAAACCCCCCAAGCTCCAAGTCACAGACGTGACTATGAACCTCTACCATGATTCCATAGTTTTCCAGTTGTCTACAGACTCTTAGATGAGGAATAAATTAATGAAAAGATAAAAAACTGCATGGCCATGTGCACAAACAAAACAGACGGAGCTCTTCAGGAACCAAGTCTTCTGTGAAACAGGCTAAAACAGCCTCAAGCAAGAACATGGAATTGCTTTGCACATTACTTCAGGATTGCCTTTCCTTGTCTCAATTTCCTGCTGATTTCTCCATTCTGTCACTATTTACTTCTCCCAGTTTTGAAACAGAAAGACACAAACTGCAAAAGACACTTGCCTTCAGTCTGATTATCAAGACTGGAATTTCATACTTCCTGGTACAGAATCTAAATAAGCTCCTGATTTCCAGTGTCTCCAATCACATTGCTAAATTGACATTCCATATTATCGTCACATTGACCATGAATTCACCGACATTAACCTACTGTAATCGGTCTTCAAAGTCAGCTGTAAAGCTATCAGGAACCCCGTCAGCTGGCTCAGCGCCGCTTCTTGCTTATCTAATCTAATCTGTTGAGTATTGTAGATGATTTGAGAGGTTGTGCTTCTGCTTCGATTCCTCTTCTGCTCTTATCTTTTCCGTCTGAATTCTGCAACTTTAATTAGTCAAATCAGACACATATGAAACATCTCTGCACATGCAGACACTACTGGGCATGCACCATCTGCAACAGAGAGGGGATATTGCTTATAAGCAGAAAGAGGGACCAACATCTACTTAACAGCCCACTCCATACCTTCAAGCAGCTGCAGCATCAGGCTGCTGAACTGTTATCAAAAGCCTCGGTTCGCCTCAAGGTCAGCTCATCAGAAATGTTATCATGCCTGAATTATACATGCCAGCCTCTGTAAACCATAAATGTTGAATATTTGGTTCACGCACAAGAGATGACAGGGAGAAATGGAAATAAGAGAAGAAGAAAAGCTCTGGGAAAGATTACAGAGATGCACGGTGAAGAAACACAACACTGCAAATAAAGAATCAGTGAGGTTAAAGAGTTTAAAGCCACGGTGGATTTAATGGAAACACAAATGAAATAATGTAAACAAATATAAACAGTTGTGTGTGATAATGCAATATGACTGGAAGCAAAAGTAAAACAGTTTGCAACTAGAAGCTGAATAAACTACATATTCTCATACATATACAATATATATGGTCTTGTAGTCTTTTTCAGGGGACAAGATCAAGAAAATAAGGTCACTGGAGACAATCTTATTCACACTGGCTTCTCAAGATGGAGCCCTCAGCTGTTAGGTTCCAGTGTCAGACTCTCGCTGTGAACCCAAATGAGCAAATCAATAGCGTATCGAGTGAGGTCAGCCTCCTTGAACTCTCACTCTGTGCTTCAGTGGCTCGGCGGTGTGTCTTTCTGTGCATCGCCTACCCTTCTTACGCTCGCATGTGCTTTTAGTCTTGCTGGAGACGGAATGAAAATGTGAGGAGGCTGATAACCAGACAAGCAAAGACAGCATGCATCACTGTGTCACATCATACATCAGGAATTATTAAGTACAATAATGCCAATTATCACATCATAATAATTTCTAAAATATATATGTTATATATGCCTTCACTTTTAATTCTGTCTTGTTTCATATTACCTGGATGTACCGAGGTGCAAACGGAAGCTCAGAGGGGACAGAGCTTTTTCAGTTGCTGGTCCAGAAGAATGAGCTTCCCCTTCACATTAGACAAGCCTCCTCACTGTCCATTTTTACAACTCAACTTAAAAACCATTTTTATTCCTTGGCCTTTAAACCAACGTAACAAAGTTTCTGGTCAGTGTGCTATAGTTTATTTTTATTATTGGTTTTACTTACTATTTATTCAGTTTGTTTTATGGTTTTAATTCCATATTCTTTGTATGACCTGTTGTTTTATTGTGTTATTTATTTGCATTTGAACTATTTTATTCTGCTTTTATTTGTGTCTGTATTGTGTACAGCACTTTGTATCGACTCTGGTTGTTTTAAAGGGTTTTATAAATAAAGTTGAGTTGAGTTAGTCTTTCAGTTTTTTCCACCTCCTAATTCTCATGATTTTTTAAGTTTATATATTATTATTTTTATTGTTATCCCTCCATTTACTTTTGTAATACTTAACTATTTATTTTCCTGTATATTTTAACTTTCTTAGGGCCCATTTATCTTAATGTTAAGTACATGTAGAGATGAAGGCTTCTGTCATTTGTTTATTTAGTGCATACTTGCTTGCATCTTCCAGAGAGGCTGCATATTTGCATGCAGTAAACGGAGCAGTTCCAACAGAAATCATCGGGGGCAGTGTTGAGCAGTTTAGCTCATGTCAGACCAGTGAGAGGTAAAAAGAGGAAGAAAGCAAGGCAGTCTGTTAAATGGCTGTCCAGACTAATGCACTGCCTCTTTTTACGTCTCTAATTGGGAATGTAAATTAGCATGACATCCTCCACTGTTACGATGTTTGGAACTGTCTGAAACAGACGTCAGGATGCAGAGAAACAGATTTTTTACAGGATATTAAAAGATTGCCTGAGAGGTGGAAAGTGTGCATAGCTGGAAGGCAGGTTTGTGCATCGTGCATTTTATGTACAAGACCATTAAAAGTGCTTAACATTAAAAGAAGAAAGGTGCAAAGAGCATCAAAAACAAAGAAGTGAAATGTTTAAAAGAAAACAAAAGTGATAAAACAGAAAGAAACCAAATGATGTAAATGATCACAGCCAACTAAAATTTAATCATTTTTCCACATAAAAATGTCCATATGCCATATAATCTCTCACACAAAACTGTACATGCACAAAAAAAAGAAGAAAAAGAAAAAATCATTCTTAAGCTCAAACTCAGGTGCTGTGTAGTATGCTTGGTGGCCATCACTGACTGTCCTTTAAATGGAATCGTCAGAGTATGGCGGATGGCAGCGGAAACTGAGGCGACTGCTCAGGCGTATTGGAGGTTGACTTTTATTTCCGTGTTCTTCAAGCAACAACATTTTTATTATTTCCTCCCTTTGAGAAACAAGTCATAACACTGAACCTGAGCCATGTTGCTGCAAATTAAAACAAAATGTCCCAGTGCTGAGGTTGCCACCCCGTGTACCTGATCGACTATTGATTTTCACTGGGTGGGGCTTGAAGTGGCGTGAAGCAGACTGATGGCAAAAAGGACACTGAGTGACAACAAATGTGGTTTTTTTCCCCATCCGTGAAATGGAAAATGGGAGGCTCCTTTTGAGCAGCAGAGCAACCCCTTCTCTGCACTACATACTTAAACTCCTTCGGCCTCCATCAATGCACAGTCTTCTGTCTGCTCTCGATGCTTCCTCATGTCGTTGACAGGAGAAGTTATGGCACTCTGTGTGGGGGGAGGGTATACTGCTGACAGTGATGACATTATCCCAAACCCTCTTTTGTGAGGAAACTAGCGTCTTGTCTCATAAATAAAGGCGAGGCTCTGTTAGGACCACTGACTGTATCCATCCTCCCCTGTCTCCTATCATTAGGCCATCTGCATCCATCGATACATGCATACCTCCTGGCTGCATCAGAGACAGAAAGCTGCCAACGCTTCATCACCAGAGCTAGCTTGCAGTTGTGCCTCAATGAGGTCATAAAGCGAGCAATAACATGTGTTTTGACACAGCAGGCTTACAGAGGCAAACACACACCTTTGGGATTTGGTAATGTTTTGGTCTAGCTAACAGCAGACCTCAACTGAGAAACACATGTCGGTTTCTGTGCATAACTCTTTTTTTCATTCTTTAACAAAGTCAAAATGTGATTTGGTGTGCTTGTTTCACAACACCCCCCATAGACATCAGGGTTGCTGAGAATAAAACCAGCTTCCCGAGTCTATCTCTGCCATGTTAACTCACTTTTCATCCGCACAAACCTGCGCCGGATCATTAATGAGGCTAGATCCTCTACAAATGAACGGACTAAATAAAGAAATCCAATTACCATTACAGTGAACAACCATTAGGACTACATTTTAATATGCAGGAAAACGCAGAGACGGTACAGTCGTAGCAGAAGGTGTTCCCATTCATCTCCTCTATGCCTTGCCCGAGTCTCCAGCTTCCCATTACCATCTTCCAGTGACTCAGCTTCCGTTTGTCTCCCTCTGTCTCACTTTTCCAAGCTGTCACATCCTTAAGATTCACCTTTCAGTTCCTTCTCTTTGAGCACAGAGAAACTACAGAAAACCTGAGCTCAAACTACAGGCTCCAAACAATTTGGAGGCAAATCATCCAAAACTGAGAATTCACAAAAGAAAACTATTCAAGGCAGTTGTCGACCTTCCCAGGAATGGACGTTGCAGTATTTTCACCCAAGTTCCAACAAATTCTGAATAATTTGAATAGATTCATTGTGTGATCCATTAGCATGTTAAATGTCAAACTTTGTGATAATATATTTGAAAAACTAACCACAGAAAAAAGGCTTGTCATGACATGGTTACCAGAGGAAAGCTTATTTCTAAAAGGAACATGGCGCCACTGCTTCAATGGCAAAGCCTCATCTTAACAAAGAAACAATACTTCTGGAACAGTGTCCTGCTCACTTATAAAGCCAAGCATTTAGGGGAAACCGAACACGGCATCTTAACAGAAACACCTCACACCAACTATCAAGCACGGTGGTGGACAGCTGATGATAAGGGCTTATTTAGCAGCCATAGAGCCTTGTAGTTGCTCATCTTTTTACCAAAGTAATTGAGTCAAAAATGAAAGCATCTGTCTGACAGATGGAGGTCAGCTGTTTCAGGGCATGCGAAAGGACAATGATCTCAAACACAGGAAAAAGGTGTCAGAATGGTCCTAAACTCCTCCACTATAATCTAAGAGATTGTAATATCATAAAAAAACAGATCAAGTTAAATTTAAAAATGAATTACAGAGTATATCTAGTTGTTCACATTCAGTTCTTGCACTGCGCTCTGTTCATCTGAGGTATTTACCTCGTTTAACAGTAAAGACTTTAAAGGCCAGATCTTTGATGTCTTGATATGTGCTTTCATTTTCACAGGACTGTACGATACTCTTTAAATTTGTTTGAATTTGATCACACAGAATATGTAGGAATAGCTTATCAGTAGCTAAATAAACATGTAACAACATTAGCAAACATCATTTTAAATAATTCTCCCAATCCACCCTTCAATCATTGCTCAGTCCCGGCTTTACATGCTTCCTCCTACAAGTACACGGAAAAGGAGCAGAGTGCAAAAAAATCTCTTCATTATAGATGCGTTTGTGAGTGGAAAGGATGCTGCGACAGGGGGATGTTAGGCTCAGAACTGCTCCTTTCCGAGCTCTCTGTGGACCTGCCTGGGGTTGACTCTCAATATTACTGAAATCAGAAGCAACTCTCAGCCCGCTGGGTGAACTCTTCAACTCAGTGCTGAGCGAGCACGCAGTGGGGCGGGCAGTCCCCCAGAGCTCGAGCCATGGCCCCTGAGAAAGGCCCTCTTTCCACACATGAACACAGAAGACCAGTCTGGTGGAAGGGAAACTGTACTCGTCTGATAAAGTGCTACCCCGAGTGCACCTCCAACCTGCATCTTCCCTCTCACGTCTCTGTCTCCTCACCAGCACTGCTCTGCATAGCCTACACTTGCCACTCCTTGCATTGTGGTGTTACAGGAGGTGTTGAAAAGGCAGGCGCAACGTTGGGTCAGAGTTCACAGCTTAACAGGGCCGGGGATTTGAAAGCAGGTGTGTAAAAATGGCGAGTTCGGTAACACGAGATTAAAATAGCAGCAAGTCAATCCAGCGTTATGACATCTCAGACTTACTGTATTTAAACAAGCATTTAGCAAGTCAAATTTACTCAGCCTCAACTTTTATTTATCCCTATTCTTCTCATCAACAGTTTGCATTTCAGAAGGGCTCAGCAGAAGCTAATTAGCTTGTGATGGAACAAACACATCTGGCTTCAGGAGAATCGTACTGTCATGAGAGCACCCAGATGGACTGGAATGCAATTATATGTACTGGATTAATTATGAGTTTTTTGCACTGTTGCTACACTGCTGCAGTGTAGCAACTCGAGAGAAAGGGAAGAAAGCATGTACACATACAAAAAAGGGAAAAAGAAATGCCGAAACAGATGTCCCAAGCATATTGATTACAGTTATTGGAACTGCAGCGTTGCCCTGCTTTGTAGACTAAATAACAGGGCGCTGGTGGAAATCCAAGAACAAACATGCTGCTGGGGTGAGAAAAGGGGGCTGCCCCTCATAACGGTAGGGACTAAATAAATGAAAAGTAACACATTTTTGCTATTAATATGCATATCAAATAAAGATACCCACGTGAGAGATTTAATGGGCTCTAGTTGTACCATCTGAGAATCATTTTAAGGTGTATTTCCAAGACACCTGTTCACCAATTCTCACAGAAGAAATCAAGACATCCAAACTGCCAGGGGGGCGAGGACCTGAGCTGTGGTGAATGAGCCCCCTGTGTGTGTGTGTGTGTGTGTGTGTGTGTGTGTGTGTGTGTGTGTGTGTGGTACTGCTTCAGTAGGAAGCTGTAAAAGGCTCCGCAGTTGGCAGGTGGATCTTTAGGTGAAGCCTTTTCATCTCAACTGAACGCAATCAGCGTTTTCCTCATGGACAAAGGATGAGGGAGATGGTCCTAGTCTGGCTGGGCTGAAGCATCCAAATGAAATTAAAGTGATAGGCCAGAGATTTGTTTTATGTGCCTGAACTAAAATCTTATATAACTCTTAAAGGTGGAGTATGTAAGATTTTCAATTTTTTCAAAATAAATTAACTAAAAAAAATAACTACAATCATAATGAGATAGGGCCCTGCGATGGACTGGCGAGCTGTCCAGGGTGTACCCTGCCTGTCGCCCAAAGCCAGCTGGGATAGGCCCCAGCTTCCCCCGCGACCCTGAATTGGAATAAGCAGTTCGGAAAATGAATGAATGAATGAATAATGAGATAGTTTTTTTTTTAAAACATGTAGGTTCCAGTCTGTCCATATTTGATGTGTTATTAAATTACAAGTTTAATTAATGACAAAGATCCTTCTTAAATGTTTGCCTACCAGTAAAAAATGTGCTTTTTGTCATTTGTCATTAATTAAACTTGTAATTTAATAATGCATCTAATATGGACAGACTGGAACCTACATGTTCAAAAAACTATCTAATTATGATTGTAGTTATTTTATTAGTTAATTTATTTTGAAAATATTGAAAATCTTACATACTCCACCTTTAAACATAGCAAATATTGGACCTTTTTTTTTTTATTTATTTATTTATTTTTAGCTCTTTTAATTAGCCGCAATCACAACAAAGGCTTGTTCTGCAATAGGAGAATAACCTGAGATGTAAACAGAGGACGCAAGACTAGAGACAATGAGAGCAAAGATGAGAGGAGACTTTTAAAGTTGTTAAAGTTTTGCTGAAGCCGGCATTGTGATCACAGTCTTCCTTTTTTATTTTTTTTTTTATTTTCTTTTTTTAAACTGCGGTTGAGCAAAATCAATCCCCATGATTTGTGCACCCGGCAGACTTCTAACACAAGCAGCCAACTGGAAAATAGGTGCACCGTCACCCCCACAACACCTGGCCAGGTCTAAAGCTGCATGGGTGCCTCCTTTGAAAAGCCACACACACACACACAATTACATGCACACACGCGCAACAGCAAGGTCAACCTTTGGCTTCGTAATCACAGTGGCGATGATGTGGTGGAAAGACTTGTGATTGTTGCAGACAACAACACGAGCAGACCAGAGCAGAGCAGCTGGGATTTCTACTGAAACTGGATATGATTTGGGCTCAAACTGTTGGCAAATGGCCGCATTGTTACTTCCTGTTCAGTCGCACAGCAATACCAGCCGGAAGTCTCCCAGATCTGCATGTTGAGTCCAACATATAGCTGCAAGGACTCTAAAACCACTTTCATTTTTCTGAACTATTTTAATTATTTGTTAAATTTATCCAACATATCAAACGTAAATAATTGTAAATCATTTAAATTTAAGGAAAAATTATTTGATGTGGCTTGTTTTCTAAAATTTCATGTTAATTTTTATGCCTCGTACAATTAAAGGTGCATTTGTTTTGAAAGCAAGTGGGGTCTAAAGATTCTTTCAATGGCTGTATGTGCTTAAATGAAGGAAATCATGATATATATGGTTGTCATGGTGAAAAGTAATCCTAGTAGCAACTAGATAAACACTCAGAGAGTGCAAACCTCCGCCAAGGCCTTTAAAAACTTCCCAGATCCAAACGGTTTATCTGCATCATCACCAAAGTTAAACCAATTCTTCCTTTTCACATTTCCAAGAACTCCTTAAAAAGTTCATGAAAATATGTCCATAATTTTTTGAGTTATCTTGAACAGAAACAGTTAAACTAGGGATAAAACATAACCTCCTTGGCGGAGGTGATTAGATAGATCTTGAAATGGCAAAAAAATGCCATTGATCATCATCTTTCAAAGTTGGTCCAAAAGACAAGTTTAATCAAAAGGAAATAAAACCCAACTCATCACAGGCAACTTCATCTCTTGAACATCCGAATGAGTGCTTGTATTTCACTTTCCAGTTAATGTACTCTCTTTTTATCTAATAACCTTATCTTTGGTTATAGAGATAATTCCTGCTGTTATGTTTAAACTGAAATTGATAGGCTTCGGGCTTTGGCTGATCTCTGCCACTGTTTCTCTTTATCCCTTAACAGGGTTCCCAAGCAGCATCCATTGGCAGCCCGACTGTAACCATGGGACCGCAATCCCCGGCTCACAATATAATGCATCGCCAGTCCCATCAGAGCCCACAATGCAGAACACTAACCATGACCCAAACACCTGCCTCCCAAGATGGAACTGTGCCTCAGAGGATGGGGGGACCAAAACAGAGAAAGGGAGAGAGAGCGGGGGGAGAAACAAACAATTAGAAATCGTTTGCTCGTCATCCCCAACTGCGGCTGGAGGTAACTTTTCAAATTGTATAAGCGAGATAGATAACAAATGAAAGAAATTATGAAGAAAGTGTGAATCCCTGCTTTTTTCATGCACATCAAAGAACATATTTCTCCCGAGCAGCAGGAGGGGGTGAGGGAGGGGATGGAATCACAAGGCAGATTCAGCTCTCTGGGTTGCTTTCATGAGTTCTCCCTTAACATTACAATTTTAATGAAGTCAAATTACAACAGGGTTTCCAAGGGAAAACTGTGCCTGTAACATAATTTATTACGGAAATAACAGGAGTGAATGCGTAATGTGTTTATCACTAATGGCTGTAACTAGCTAAGAAAGCTTTAAGTATCATATTACAAAGCTATTATGCTGCACCATATAGCTGTTCATCCTTCGTACTTATTTAACCAGTTCCTTGGAAAATCAAATAAAATTGTTGTAGGAACAATGAAGTCAAATTTCTCAAGAAAATCAGGAGTCTTTCTCATTATTCAATGGAAACACGATAAACATTGGTTGCAAAACATTTGTCACCATTCTCTAACCATGATTGTTGTGGTTGTTTTTTTCTGAACCCCAGTCATGTAGAAAACTAAACAGTGGCAGTATGGATGGGAGTTAAACTTAGTCTGTATCAACGATACACTGGGTTGTTGTCCTTTCGGCTTGTCCCTTATTGACGGGGTCGGCACAGTGAATCATTGCTCAGGTGAATTGGCACATGTTTTATGCCAGATGCCCTTCCTAACGCAACCCTCTGCATTTATCTGGGCTTGGGACTTGCCCAGATAAATGCAACATTCAGGGAGCAGGACTTGAACCCACCAACCATCAGACCACACGACAAGCGGCTCTACCACCCAAGCCATTGCTTCCCCAACAACACACTATATATATATATATATAGATATAAATGTACTGGCTGTTATGAGTGAACAGTCGAGGCAGATAACTGCCCTCCCTGAGCCGGGTTTTGCTGGAGGTTTTCTTCCTCTTAAAAGGGAGTTTTTTCCTTCCCACTGTCGCCTCGTGCATGCTCAGGATGGGGGATTGGATCGAAGTCATGAGTTGATGCAATCAGTTGGTTTCTATTGTAGGCTATGTATGAATTGGCTTGAAATGATGTGTATGTAAAGTGCCCTGTGACAACATTGTTGTGAAGTGGCGCTATACAAATAAAGCTGAATTGAATTGAATTGAAAAATGCAAGTGGACTTTACTGGAAGTAAAAAGACCCAACAGGAGATAAGACAATGGTCAACATTGGACTGACTTTTACTGGCTGATGAGCTTAGAGAAGAAAAAGGATGCAAGACTGATGGTAAATTAGGCTTAGCTAGGGGGCTAAAGTGCAAAAGAAAAAAAAAAAAAAAACAAAAAACCATAACTAATTTAGTTGAGATTGTACAAGAAATTTCAGAAATTTGAGACAAACATTTTATTTCAGACTGGTTACTAAGTAATGGTTTAGACCAATGGTGTCAAACTCCAGTCCTCCAAGGTCAATACCTGACAGGTTTTCATTGTTTTGCTGCACCAACATACCTGATTTAAACACATCTGAAATCAAATAGATCCAACAGCTTCTTGTCAACCTTCATTCATTCATTTAGGTCATTTTGGAGCATGGAGACAACAACAACAGGCAGGATACCGGCCCTTAGGGACTGCAGTTTGACACCTGTGGTTTGGACAAGAGAGTAATAGTCACAAAGAATTTTCAGATGAGGCCCCACAATGTGTGCAATACTTCCTTGCATTTTCTCCTTTAGCGTCTTATTCTTCCATGTATATTTATAAGAAAAACTTGTTATCACCCCTCGTGTTTCTTGTTTTCTTTCTCAGGAGGTACCTCTGGTCTTTGATCTCTTTATCCTGACCTACCAACCACGACCATTTGAGGGAGCTAGCTACCCTTTCTGCCTCCGTTCTACTATTTTCCGTCCTGTTCAGAGGAAGTTGTTTCCCCTCCAGCATGAATTAGCATTTAAAACACACTTGTTGTAAATTGAACTGGTGTAGATGATCACATGCATTTGTTTCAGTTGGATCATTACAGGATCGGACTATGTCAGTGCTTTAAGATGATGGTACAAGTGAGGCAGAAATGAACTGATAACTTGAATTATATTGATGTTAGCTCATGAGATAAAACTAGTGGTTACTTTTGCAGAAAGTCTTCTGATAGATACAACAGATGCCACTGATAAAGCAAACTAAGTTGGACTAATTTTGTTTGCAAAATCTGCGCCTCTACAGTCTTTTTTGTTGTTGTTTACATGCATATAATTCAAATGAAATTCCCTATTTATTAGACTGTCCAGACTCGTGGCTGCGATGGCAGATAATCTTGTTAAGTAAAAAATGACCCCAGAGCACCTATGCAAATTCAAGCCAACCATCAAGATATATGTTCTGACATCTCCAGGGAGCATGTGTAGCCTAATTTGCAACACGGTGAGGTGACACATGGATGCGAGTGGGGAGGGGAGACGTTGTGGCCTGTGGCACGGCTCCATCCCTCTCTCTCCGAGCCTCTCTCCCTGTTCTTCTGTCTTCCATGATATCTCTCAAGCCTGTTCCCCATCCTCTCTACCTCCCCCCCATCAACTGTTCCCTGCCCTTCTCCAAGCCACCGTCACATCACCCCCAGCCCCCTCCTTCTGTTTCCTCCGCTTCACATGTGTGTAATTCAAGAGATGCTGCAAGATGCAGTGACGATGTTGCTCTATTGATGTGAACTGTCTGAGGCAACAATGAAGCAGCCCTCAGAATGGGAGGACATTCATTAATGACTACTGGTTTGCGCTCCTGCGATAAACTGGCATTTACATAAACAACAGCAACCTTGAAGCTGAAGAAAGCTAAATAAATCGTGTGATGCATTTGGCTTCCTCCCAAATTCTGTAATGTGAATGAATTTATTCAAAACACATAAAACATAAACAAATATGCAGATTAAAGGCCTAAAAATGTCTCTGGTTTCATTACAGCTATGTGATGTAAATGACCACACTTTCTTTTTCTTAAAATGGAAAAACAAAGCTATACCTCCCGAAAGCCTACATAGCATCTCCCATCTACCTTCCAGTTTTTATCGTGCTCCAAATATGGCTTGAAGAGGGCAGCATTCATCACTTGCCAGTGGCATGTCCTAATGAAGCCGTCGTTTGTCTGCCTAATGGCACCTGGGCTCCATCTGTCATCTGCAAGCAAGTGCAGAGACATGCAACATTCACCTTGCCAGCTCCTGTTCGCTGACAGAAAGGGGATCACGTTTGACCTTACCCGAAAGTGTGTGTCTGTGTGTCTTTTTAGACATGCTGTGAAATCCTTGTAACAACACCACTGTGAAACATTGCCCCCTTGCACTCGACGGGCCGAGAGTTCGTGGCCAAGCGTAAGCCCACCGCAGCCTCCGCGCCACTGTTCCCTGACCGGCGGCCCGGACCAGGAGTGTGACATATGTCTGTGTTGTCAGGAAATGTGGAGCTGGTTGTGTGTGTGTTTGCAGCTCGACAGCTGGAGCTGGGCTTGGCGGTCCCTCTTATGGGAGCACTTCCTGGCTCTTGTGTCTACCACACAGCTATGGCCCGAAGGCTGGTTTGACAACAGTTAACCTTGGATTTATCTAGCCTGCTGCTTAGCTCACAAACACAGAAACACACACATTTTCTGGAAAACTGCGAGCGCAAACTGAAACTGAAGCACCGTGTTTCAAAAGCCCACTGCAACACATGCATTCAAACAAACTTCAAAGGAAGGCGCTCCTCTATGCATAGAAACATCATGCATTATGCAACAATACACCTACATTGGATGTTTTTTTCCTAACCACAAAGAAGGCTGTCAGTCACCACTCAGGCATGAAGTAGAGTCATCTTTTAAAAGAAAGTCTCCATTATTGAGTATTTTTGGTAAAAGAATCCTCTTTCAGATTCATTCCTCCACTTTGCAATCACCTTTCTGAGTGTATTAACATGGTTTCTCACCCGCTGATCAGGGGAAGTTCATCACAGATGAAAGCACCTCAAAGCAAGTTCATTACTCAGCAGATTTAATGCATCCTCATTTCCATTTCCATTTTTTGTTGCATTTAGTCAGCTGCCGGGATGTTACACAGAAGGATGAACTTTAGATGAAAGTAAATACAAAGACTTGGTGAAGCAGCCATATTTGCCAACTCTGTGGGGGGACCCCAAGGTGTTCCCAGGCCAGCTGAGAGATATGATTCTTCCCGGGGGTTTCCTCCCGCATGGACGTGTCCGGAACACCTCACTAGGAAGGCGCCCAGAGGCATCCTAACCAGATGCCCGAGCCACTACGACTGGCTCCTCTTGATGCTGAAGCGCAGCGGCTCTACTGTGAGCATCTCCTGGATGACCTTGCATCTCATCCTATTTCTAAGAGAGAGTCCGGCCACCTTGCGAAGGAAACTCATTTCAGCCGCCTGTATGCAAGATCTCGTTCTACCCACAGCTCATGACCAAAAGGTGAGGTCAGGAGCATAGGTCGACTGGTAAATCGAGAGTTTTGCCTTCTGACTCAGGTCGTTCTTCACCATGACAGAGTCCACATTACTGCAGACGCCGCACCTCGCCGCACCTCTCAATCTCACGCTCCATCCTTCCCTCACTCGTGAACAAGACCCCAAGATATTTAAACTCTTCCATATGAGTCAGGACCTCACTCCGGACCTGGAGAAGGCAATCCACAATCCCCCCTATTCCAGCTAAGGACCATGGTCTCAGATTTGGAGATGCTGATCCTCATCCCAGCAGCTTCACACTCGAATCGCTCAAACAAGAGCTGGAGATCTCAAGATGGTGGGCGTCATCTGCAAAAAGCAGAAACCCAATCCTGACGTCACCAAACCGGATCCCCTCAACACTTCGGCTGCACCTAGAAATTCTGTCCATATAAGTTATGAACAGAATCAGTGATAAAGGGCAACCTTGGCGGAGTCCAACCCTCACTGGAAATGAATCCGACGCACACAGTGTGTATCCAAGCTAGACAGCTAGAGCTCAGCTCATAAATTCCTTAAAGTATTTTTATATTCATGAATTCATCTGTGTATCTGAATATATCTGAGTGTGAATACTGTTTGATCACCTTGGAATGACTTGTATTAAAGCAATCGTGCTAGTTCTGCTTCCACTCGGATGCATCAGCATGCATGAGGCCGCATGCAAATGACTGCAGTGGCAAAAGTTAACTGATGCCAAGTTTTTCCAGTGGATATCTGCATATATGTTGTTTTTAAGTCGCTAATCCAAATCTCGCTTTAGATTAGTTTGGTAAATCCGAAACAGTTTTAGTTTCACCATGTGAAGCCTTAAGTTGCAGCCAGTATTTCTTGGTCATAGGGATTTGAGACGGGGCAAAATGCATCGTGGGATATTTTTAAGAAAGAGGATTGCTTTTCAGACTGAGAACAGAGCAATGCTCTGTGGCCTCCATTCCTGCCTCTCCGTCTCGTGTTCCCTTCCTTTTTTTTTCCACAGACCTCTGCCTTATTGAGGCTGACAATGGACAAGCGCAGCGTGGCAAAAAGTAATTATGAGGAAAAACTGCATAGCTGCCCACGCAATCATCTGTGTCAGAGGCCACACAACGAAACACAGGGCTTGCTTAAATGAGCCTGACAAGCCCAGGGTATATTAATTTTCTCTCCCCTGATTTTATCTCCTTGCACATGTATTATTAAACCTTTTTCCATCAAGGCTACAACATGGAAATGACAAACAGTTGCCAAGATTGGTAATGTAGTTCTTAGAGGTGTGTGTGTGATATGGAGGAAGTTTGCATGAAGGGTCATATATGGACAGCGTACATACAAACCCACACATCCAAAGGCATGCCTCCTGGGTGGCTAAGCCTGCAGACGGTGGCCTGCAACGTCTGATTGGGGTGCTGACCAAAATGAGATGGTGGGCGCCCCTCCCTACCCTAACAGGGAATGGCAGGGACATGGCCTACTATAACTGCCACCTATGTGCGCTCACACAAACATGCATAGAACTTGCCGAGCGCATCAAAGTTCATGCAAGTCAGAAGTTAGAAGTACAGGTTTACCCTTCTGATTTCAGACTCTGTCAGCTTTATATTCAGCTCCACACAGACCCATTACACTCTGCTCAGGCCCAATGAGCACAACTGTGTGTTTAAAAAGGGATCATTGCATGTGTAGTGTGACTGCAGAGTGGTAATATATACTTTGGAAAAGGGCCTCACCTTGCCCCCTACCTTAAATAGAAACCTGACATGCGATCTCTCACTTCACTTGAAGAAAGTTGAGTGTCACAGCTCTGTGAGCAGAACTTTCAGTGTGACTTGCTGATAGAGCGTTGCTGCAGTCGTTAGGAAGTTAACTCTGGAAGAAAGTGAAATCACGAGTTTGTGAAAGTCCATGTTTTACACTGAGGAGGTGTACTTGTATCAATGCTTCGTGTTTTAAATACTGTGCACTGCAAAGACTCAGCCTTAAAAAAAAAAAAAAAAAAAGTTACATAAAGATTAGGTTAAATGTTGCTTAAAATAAGATAAATTATCTGCCAACAGAACAAGAAAATTTGGCTTGTCAAGACTTCCCAAAACAATTAAAAATACTTTTAAAACAAGAGGAATTCTCTGGCATAAAAACTAAGAATTATCTTACCTACCCTTAAACAAGTATATGTGTACTCAATTTAAGATTATTAATCTTACTTAGATTTCAGTTTTTGCAGTGTAATACATATGGCACAATTATAGGAACAAAATTAAGACTATTGAGCATTCAGAGGAGGCATTAAAGTTGCTGCAGTCTAACCCTTGGGGGATGACGGACCCACTGGTCCAGACCACATATCTGATTTTAGAAGTTCTAGCAGCGAGCCGCCGTTACTCGGTGTCTCCAGTTTAACTTCAATCAACACTGCCAACTTCATACTGTCAACTTGTTTTTGAATCACGTTGTTTGACTGAGTAAAACTAGAGTTATAAAAGATAAATGGCAAACCTTTTTGTGTATATTACTGCCAGGGGTCTGGTGATACACGGCATTTAGCTGCTGGGGGAAAGTTCTGGTAGCGGTTGTGAAATAAGACAGACCACCAAAGCGAGCTTTGATTTGACAGATTTGTGACATTTTTTGTCTTTGAGGTGTATAGTTATTGCATTTAGTGTGTAGAAGACTATTTTTTTTTTTGTTTTCTTACGTAAATATAATGAGGCAGCTCATGGTTACATCAGATTGCTTTGTAAATAATTTAATATAGTTGTCTAAAAAATAATATGATCATTAATGACTTACTATTATTACATTTACTATCTATATTTACATTCTAAGACATAAAAATGTTTAGTTAGATGTCTTTACAGTTTTACACAGTAATAAATCCAACTTTAGCCAGCTTGGATTTTTTGTTTATTGTTTGATTTTAGCTGCAGTGTCTTAATTATTTGGTGCAAATTAATAAAAAAAAAAAAACAAAAACAAAACAAAACAAAATAAAAAGTAAATTCACATGTGAGAAAAACAGCCATTATACTAAGCTCCAGAAGGGTGAGGTAGGAATTATATTTCACATGTAAGCTTTATAGCTTAATAGTTTTAGGTTGAAGCCGCATGTTAAAAAAAACAAAACAAAAAGAAAAAACACAAGAAAGCCACATTTATTCACACTGCACATCTACTTTTTTGTCATACAATAGATTTAAAAGATAACCCTACTCTATGCCACACCAATGCTAAACATCCAGTTTGAATTTTATCAATAAAAAATCTCTTAAAACGCTGAAAGTAAAGCTGGAAAGTAAAATTGGGGACATACTGTGCATAGTTTAGGCTGGATTGCTTTTAAGTTTTACTTCTTAATTAACTAATTTAAAGTAGTGTCTATTTGATTTTATATTTTTAAAGTAAATTTAAAACTAGTCTTTAAAGTTAGCCTTTTAATTCCCTGAAGAAAAAATTACAACACTTTAGCAGACCAGAAGTATAAAGTAGAAAGAACTTGGTACTTTTCACTACCTCCCCCGCATGTAAAGTTATTTTTATAAGAATGCAACATGCTACTAAAATACACAGACGACACAATGAAAGTACAACTATTAATCTGTATGCATCACAGCCGAGAGCATCCCAGTTTAAAAAGAGCCATTCTGCAACAAATGTGATGTGACTAATGATACGTTATGTTAATGTCAGAACAATCCATTTAAATTATGTAAAGAACAGCAGCTGTATGGCATAAGATCAAAGTATATTACACTGGTATCATTATGCAATGAAGTAAAGATGGCAAATAATATGTTTCCACACACAATCCGTCAGATATCCATGCTTTAAGCATATCATTTCCCTCCTTGCGGCCTCACTCCGACTTCCCCACGCGAGTATTTATCTCAGCTGTCAATCTTCGCCACAGGAGTTTACATGATGATACTCGTGCAACTTGTAACGTCTCAGGGATGCTGGGCGCACACATGTACAAGCACCCACATAGACACAAATCAGGCAGATATGGTTTCACCAGAACGCAACATGATGATAAGAAGCTTCCAGGGCTGCAGCAGACATGAGAGAGGGAGAGAGAAAAAATAAGAAAATCATGTCTTTTATCTAATGTCTCTACAGATCTCAGTGAGGGGGGATTGCACTGTAGTGGGAAGCAACATAGTTTAGCTAAAATTATTAGCAAGACTGCAATCTGAAACTCTTTATTGAGTTTCTCTCGATTGCTTCTTGACAAGTTCAGATTGTATGAATGAAATGTCGGCATCAAGATGAACATCTGCAAGTGATCCTGTTTTAAAGTTCGATATTTCAAGACATCAGAGATGTTACATTTCCTGTCTGGCAGCCAGCGTCTTACAACTCACATTATGCTATAATATGCTTTTAAAGCACAGCAGTAGTACGAGCTAAATTTAATCTCATATTCGCAATTCAGACGGTATAGTTTCAGATTTGCTTGTTAATCAGGATTAATATAAATTCCTGCAGATACTGATGCGCTGATATGCGAAGATGATGAAAAGACCAGATAATTGTTTTCACCGAGTCGGATTAGCCCAGTAGATTTGCAGCCAAGACAGCAGAGAGGTAATTAATCATCCATCCATCCATCCATCCAGTCATCCAACCATCCATCCATCCATCCATCCATCCGTCCATCCATCCGGCCATTCATCCATCCAACCATCCATCCATCCATCCATCCATCCATCCACCCACCCATCCATCCATCCATCCAGTCATCCAACCATCCAACCATCCATCCATCCATCCATCCATCCATCCATCCATCCACCCATCCATCCATCCATCCATCCATCCATCCATCCATCCATCCATCCAGTCATCCAACCATCCAACCATCCATCCATCCATCCATCCATCCTTCCATCCATCCATCCATCCATCCAGTCATCCAACCATCCAACCATCCATCCATCCAGTCATCCAACCATCCATCCATCCATCCATCCGACCATTCATCCATCCATCCATGAATGATAGTATTGAATTACTGCCTCATTTGACATGTATTTGCAAACACTACACATTTTGT
The DNA here is from genome assembly GCF_933228915.1 of Telmatherina bonti. Lineage (NCBI taxonomy): Eukaryota > Metazoa > Chordata > Actinopteri > Atheriniformes > Telmatherinidae > Telmatherina > Telmatherina bonti. The sequence continues at coordinate 28,791,657 of NC_136614.1, read as the reverse complement.
GCTCTTTCATTTGGCTTGAGTGTCATTAATTATTATAATCACCTTTATTATTCAGCATCTTGAACCATCTTGAACAAGCTTTATTGTCATTTATTTAATTATGCTTCAATAATTCTATTTCCTGTTCAGATGTACGGACACTGCTTCAGTAATGTTAAGAATCAGGCTCTGGCGGAGGATTCATTACGTCTGTTGCCACTGGTTTCCAGTCAACTTCTGGTTTTCAGCCTTTTCTTAACGTTTCCCTTCCTTAAGAATGGCTTCTTGACAGCAACTATTTTCTGTTCTGTTTGTTTCCACTCCACACCGTGGCGCCCCATAAAGCCCAGTTTACAAGGCATCCGGCTCAGTACAAGTCTGTGCAGTGCGCATTTTTTTGTGTTTCCACGAGCAAATTCTGGGAAAGGGTGCCATAATTTACAATCCATCCTACTTTTTTGGGACCGTTTCTCTGGTGTCACAATCTTTCTGAACTTGATGAAAGAATTGTTTTTGTGCAACTCTGCAACAAGAACAAAGCGAGAACGGCTCCATGTTTGAACATACAATGGCGACACACTGTGAGGAAAGAACACAAACTGTTAGATGTCCACTGTTTCTCTCCTTTGTTTCTGTGTTTTACTTTGTTATAATTCAAAGAGGTGTCAAGCAGCTATGATATCATGCTATTAAATGATGCAACTGTCGCTTTCCAGCGGGGTGCCTGCCAGGTAAGGTCACAGTTGGCTGAGGAAACACCATATACAAGGCTTCACCAAACCGTCCACCTGGAACCAGACCCCCTGCTGGAAAGAGAGCTTAATATATGTCCAGTTTGGATCAGTTAGTTGTTTGGAAATCATTTTGTTGGTGCAAAAATTCGATTGAATATCTGTAAAACTGGTGACATGATTTGTAGATGCAACTGAAAAACATAGGAAGGTATCATGTCCTTGTAACAAACTGAGTAAAGATGCATATAGGCACAATACCAGTTCATCTGTTGACTTAGGATACTTTTCCAATGCTTAAATGACTTGTGTGTCAGTGTTAAGTGGGTCAAGGACCACTTTAAAACTTCGGCAGCATGGAAGCAAAATTTACAGAAATGAGTGGCGGTTCAAGATATTTGCAGAACAGTGTGTCCTGAGATGGACGCAAGTTAAAGATTTTAATAAACAAATGATGCAACACCAAAACAAGTTTCTTCAGAATCATTTCTTCAGAAACATTTCCTACAAACTGGATTAAAAAAAAACAAAAAAAAAACAACTTAGCTTCAGAAAAGTGATACGTACATTTTCCTTTATCATAACACAAAGTGCTGATATTCCCATGGCACACACCACTTTATGTGACATATCAGCTGGTATCACAGTGCAATCTGTCACGCTGCGTTATCTGTCCCCCTGTCTTCCTCCCAGTCAATAAACCCTTGGATAAGTCTCTGCACTCCAAAGTAACTTTTCCATCTTGTTGTAACATTTTTTTACTGCAGAGAGTTACGGGAACGGATCTTTTGCAGAAGACAGAACTGTGTCATTTAAAAGAAAAAACCTTGATATGATGCTTAATGGTTGGTGACATCTTCAGATTTTAACCGCAGAGTAAAAATAATAAATCTTTTTTAATGCTTGCTGATTCATTTAGATATCCATGAAATCTCAAGCAGAGGCTCCCCCCCCCCCTTTTTTTTCCTTCTCCTTTTCAAAATTCCTTCTTAACAAAGCTGCACATCAGTATTTATTTCAGGGTAAAGAGGTCAACAGTGCTTGCTGATGTATAAGAAAAAAAAAAAGGAACTGTTCTGAAGCGATGGGAGAGAATTAACCTTTGGATGCTGAAATTTAGCTGTTATTCACAGCAGCCCCCTCAACGATTTAATCCCCATACACGGAGATTTTCATGCCCCTTGCCTGGATGTTGGTGCGCACAAATATAACAGCATCTTTCACCCTACAAATCCACTGCATTGAAAGCATGCAGAAGCCCACAGCCGCCACGTGCTGGGCTAACGTGTCCCGGGGATACAGAACATCCGAAGGAAAGCAACACTGCTGAGCCCAAACAAAATCAGCCAGCCCATTAAATGAGGCGTGACTCAGGAATCGCGTGTAATTTCTCTTGATGGTGTCTCAACGTGTTTTAAAGTCATTTATATAACGACGCCGATGATTCACTGAGGAAGAGAGCAGAAATGGAGCAGAAAAAGAGCATATTGACTCTGTTGAGGGTCCAACGAATTATGTCCCCAAACGTACAATAAGGCAGTTAGCAGAAGGTCAGCGAAATGATGTAAGCTTACGAGGTCAGCACAGCGACTCCGTGGCACCAACAAAGCAAAATAATGCACCCTTCTTTTTTTTTTATTCAATTAACACCAGAGACGGCAGCTGTAAGAGGAAATGTCACTGAAATACACACCCCACCTTCCAGACCAGTAAAAACACGGAAATTACGAACCATTAAAAATGCCGTTCTTGGCAGCATTTAAGTGAGGATCATCTGCAAATGGAAACTAAGCTCATCTGACTCATTAAAGTGATAGTAGGAGGAATCATACATGCAGTGTGATGTCTGGGTTTTGCTTCCTGCGAAGGGAAAACTGCAAACAAGGGAAAAATAAATGGATGCAAAGTATAAAAAAAGAGGAGGATAAGTTCCCACAATACAAGAGCAAAGTCAGCTGCCTGAGGAGGAACTCGGAGCCGCCTCTCACAGGCTTCCACGCAGGCCAAGCCAGGTGGCTTCGCGCTAACCACAGGATGACGGAGGTGGAGATTAAGATTCGCCGGAACGCTCCAACAGCCGAGGATGTCCTCCATGATTAGAGAGGCTTAAGTTGCAGCGGTGCCAGTGGAGATACTAAATCATCACTTTTTTTGTGCTATTTACTGAGTGACTGCATTCAAAGCGACTTACAGCAGCGTGCAGGGATATATTTTTAGCACCGGTTACCCTAGTTGGCATCAAATTCTCGCCATTCTTAAAGAAAGGCGAATAACGAGGCAGCTTTTGCTCGGTGCTATCAGGAAATCTGACACACTCAGATTTTCTGTCAGCTACTGAAGGAAGAAGAAATTGCAGAGGTGTGGAGACCCACCGGGATATTGGGCAGACAACTGGGCTAAGAACATTTAACCCCTCCAACGCCTAACTCCTTTTTCTTGCAGAAAACGTGCTTAATTGTGATTTGTTCTTTCTAATAGGTGTTTAACTTGATTTGTTGAGTAGTTTCAGATATACAGAAGATACACTTATAATTACTACAGAAGTTCTTGGAGGTCACTTGAATATGAGCAATTTACACACACTGCAAAAACTCAGTCTTGAAAAACAAGTAAAAAATATACAAAAATGAGGTAAATGTTGCTTAAAATAAGATAAATTATCTGCCAACAGAACAAGAAAGTTTGGCTTGTCAAGACTTCCCAAAACAAGTAAAAATACTCTTAAAACAAGAGAAATTATCTTACCTTTAAAAAAATAAGCATATGTGTACTAAATTTAAGATTTTTAATCTTACTTAGATTTCAGTTTTTGAATTGCAGGCATTTTGGTGGTTTAGGGGGTCCTTGAGACCTTGAGACCCTAACATCCAGCCACCGCTTGAAATGCGTGTTGTTTGTGTTCCAGGTAAGCAAAAGTTATGAGAAAATGATAAAGTTATGAGTGGAAAATGAAATGTGAACTTAGTGCTTTACCTGTTTTAGAGCTCAGCAGAACGTCATACGTGTAACCACCGTGTCTGCCAGTACAGTAGTTTAAATGTGTACGGAATGGCGGAGCGAATGCGGTCCTTGAGACTGAAACAAGGAAGTGCTCTGTCAGCCATTGACCAGGTCATTACGTCCAGCCACCGGTTGAAATGCATGTTGTTTGTGTTACAGAGATAAAGTGAATGTAACGTTTCTTCACTCACGCTTTGTGTTCAAGTGTGTAACAGAAGACATAGGATGATATAAAATTGGGGGAGAGGTCAAAGCACGCAGCTCAGGAGGCTGTTGCAGCGGTGTGTGATGGTGATGTCAGTCTACAGGGAATTAAATGCAACTCTGAGGCGTTTCATAGAAATGTGTCAGGACGGTGAATTTAAATTGCGAGTTCGTATTGTTGATACAAAACAATGACTTCCAACTGCTGCAGTAAGAGACTGGAAATCAGTCTGTAACTTAAATTACTAGAAGTTTTGAGCCATAACTTCACTTTTTGCTCCGGCGGCAGCCAGACGTTCCTGTAATCCTCCAGCTCGAGTCATTCGGGGTTTCCGTGGACGTTTGCATGTTCCAGTAAGTTTCAGTCCAGTCTCTTTGATTGGACTGAAAGTGATTTTCTTTCTTCTGTTTTTTTTTTTTGAGCCCTTTCATGCTAGAGAGGAATGTTTCCAGCAGAACGATGACTGGACTCTTGTTGTGTCGACGTATGTATGAAAAGAGGTGAAGAAAGAGAAGTTTCCAGGTTTACGTAGAGCTGGAGTGACGCAGCGCCTCTGATCACCTGGTCAGTTTAATAAACTCAGCAGAATTTCTCGTTCTCCCCACCTCCCCCCCTACCACTCCCCATCCCCCATTCGTCCTCCCTCCTCTATTTATTCCCCCTTCTCACCTATCTGTACGTCCCTCCTGCATCTGTTCATCCATCCTCACCTTCCCTCATTCATTTATCCTTTCACCCTCCTTCCCTGCCCCCTCATGATCCAGACTTCACTTCTTCATCCATTCCTCATCACCCTCCCTCATCCCTCCATCTTTTCTCCCATGCCCTCCCCCATCCATCGTTCCCTCCTTCATCCTTCTATCCTCCCTCCATCTTCCTTGTTGTTCAGCCATTCGTCCTTCTTCCCTCTACTTCCCTTCTACTCTCATCCCTTCAAACTACCTCTTTCTCTTCATCATCCGTTCATCCCTCCTTCATCTATTCATCCATCCTCTATATCACCTTCATCACCCATTCATCCTTCCCATTCTTATCCTCTCATTGTCCTTCCCTTCCTCCACCCATGATTCCATCCATTCATCTTCCCTCCATCCCTCACCCTCCACCCTCTCCACCCCTGCATCCTCCTATGCCGTCTCATCTCCTGCTTCTCCCTCCTGAAATAACTTTTTATGACTCTCTTATTCGGGTAATGTCTGGGGAAGCGGGCATCGGAATGCTTTGATCAAGAAATGGTCTGAAAATCTACAGCGGATAAAATGATATTCTTAAGGAAAAAGAAAGGAAAATCAGCAAAGGCTTCGACTCATCCATCTCCTGCTCACAGCAGGGGCTTTCCACTTGGGTATTTTACATTTTGTCCCCATCTCTAACATGAAACATTACCGCGTTACTATCTCTTACATCCACAAACTCTGGTGACAGAGATTCACTCTGAAGACAAGGTAGCAAAGGTTTGGTTTCCCATATCAGTCTCCGTTGACATGGCAACAGGAGATTCCAGCAAGATAGTGTCTGTGTAAACCTTGTTAACAGGACTTTTTTTTAAATTTTTTTTTTTTTTTAAACAAAATAAATATAAAGTTACTCACTGACTCTATTTAAGAATGAAAGCAACAGTACATGTTGGAGAGTTCACTGCCGCATGCTCCCCGGACAGAAGCAGCTGCCAGAACTCTGCTTGGGAGGAAAACAACAGAATAAAGTGGATGCTGCTGCAAATAAAGCTTGGATTTAAGTGACTGACTGAAATAAGATCAACTTTTGGTGCTGTCAGAAGCGTTTATGCACAAAACAGCTATAAAGCAGGTGAGGGACGGGGGAGGAGGGGGGATGGAGGGGGGTGAAATGTGACAGCAACAGCCTTTACATTGTCAATAAAAGTGGTTTGGATGATAATAAGGCAAGTGTGTACTGCTTGTACCTTGTTTTGCTGCCACTGCAGAGCTTCTGTTTATTCTTTAAGTTGTATAATCTCCACACATCTAGATTGTTTTGTTAACAGTGTTGTGTGGATGTGAAAATCTAGTTTTTATTCATACATACAACACCTCAGCCTCGTCAGACCGGTCTCCCGAAGTGTTCTGAATACATTAGAACCCAGCGTGACATTTGTGATGTACACAGTTTCTGAGACATTTGGCATCACTTTAAGGTACAAACTTAAGTGAAAAATGTGTGGAACATATTCTGATTCTTGTTTTCTGCCCATTAATGAACACTAGAAAGCAGAAGATTACTCTATAAAAATTTGACATATCACATAGTAATAAATAGTGAATATCCCTAAAAAAAATGTGGTATTTTCTTATTTTACATTTTGTTAAAGAGTTAAATAAAGATCAATTTAAAAAAAACAAAAACAAAAAAAACAACATTTTTTCATTAGCTGGGTTGTTATGTGTTGAAAAAGGAAAACAGCAGGAAAGAATTGATGAATGCCTAATGACAAATAAACTGGAATAAAAATAACTACAAAAAGATCTTAAAAAGCCAAAATAGCAACATTATAGAAGCATTAATACATTACAATTTCTTTTTCTTTGTTCTTTTCACTGGTTGCACCCGAGCCATGATGTAAAACACTGCCCCGGTTAGCGACACCTCTGCAAACTCTCTCAAAACACACAAAATGTGTGTAAATGCAGTGTGAAATAAATCTTAGATTGACCTTCAAGCTTGTTTGAACTGATGTTTCTTTCCTTGCATCGCATGTTGTTTCCATTTATGTTCGCACACTGCAGTTAACTGCTGCAACTTTTCCCCGTTTTCCTCACATTTACATAAATGAGGGCGTGGCTCAAGACTTTAACACATTCCCATAAATCTAATAGATTTACACTGTTCACAGTTAAGAGTTAAGATCAGGGACACTTTAACAATAAAAAAGATTTAAAAGGCAAAGCACTTAAACTCCGAGCTGAACGTGTAACTCTGCCATTTTCCTCCTCTGACCTTTAATAAAACCCAAATCAGTGATTTAGAACAATCGTATCACTATTAATGTTCAACGTTTGATGCATTTCTCAGACGCTCATCAGCTCTGATTGCGTCATTTCGTCGTGCTCGGCCCAGATCTCCGACTCCGGCTCACCCTTTAACCTGTTACACATTACCCCCCACCGTTAAAGCACCAACCCGTCTTGATTTCCTTCTACTCTCATTATTAAATGAGTGGAATCATCGCTAATGGCGGCCATCATCCTCCATCCTCCTTAGAGCCTGAGCTGGAGGAATCAATAGAGCTCTGACAAGCAATATCGCCACAGACATGCATCACATTACCAACAGCAGAGAGCTACTAATATAAAGGCGATAAAACATTGATCTCCTGTCACTGATCTCCAACCATGTTTGTGCACATATTCAAGCAGATAATGAACTCTCATTTATTTTCAGTTTTGTCAAATTTTTCTCTTTGAAAAGATCTGCATGTGTTTCACAAAAAGAAAAAAAAAAAACCAGGCCCACATGTTCCGCTTGCTTTGGTAGCATGTGATAATTAGCCAGCGCTCAGTGGCTGCTGTAAGAAACTGTGATTTAACAGCTTGATAAAGTAAAAAAAAAAAAAAAAAAAAAACACCCCTCCAAACCCCCCCTTATCAGTTATTCCTGCTCAGATTTGGAAGGTGCAAGTTCATGCAAAGAGAAGTGGATATTAAAAAAAGCACGGAGAGAAAGCTGGAGGCTTTGTATCTTTGCAAATTAGGAGAAAAATAAAAAACAGCAGAAGGAAAAAAAAAAAGTCTCCAGGGAAACCTAATCACTTTCATTTTGCCTCTCTGAAGAATTAGACCAAGTTAAACAGAGCAACCCTACCACGAAGGCAGCAGAAACTGATGCTTAGCCGCAGATATGATAATGGATGGCTCCCCCCTCCAGGTCATTAAATAATTATCTCATCGTAGGCTGGAGAGCTAAAACGCTGTTGGTCCACAGCCGATCGTAAAGAAAGGACCGAGAAATAGTTATTCTTTAAGACACGTTTGTTTGGGGACACAAAGGAACATTATGCCAAACTAGATCTATGAGTCAGAGTGTGAAAGAGAGGTAACTGATTCAGTTTTATAGAGAAACAAAGAGAAAGAAAAACAAAACAATAATGTAGCGGATGGTTTTCTAAACGTCTTTAATAATAATTAATGTGACGCTCCTTCATATGACTGAGTGCAAACTGAGTCATCCAAGCATCTCTTGGTGTAATTCCTGATAAAAAGGAATCAAAACAACAAACAAGATTTCCAAATCAGAGGATTTCCATTTATCCTCGTTTTCTGTCTCCCGTGCCCTTTCCGTTTCACCCTCATCTCATCGGAACGAATCATGAGCAACACACGCTGCTGCTGTTCTCCGGATGAGCCGGGCTCATTTTGATGCCTACTTTCTGTCTCATTTCTGTTTTCTCATGCTTATACAGACCTGCTAGCATAACCTAACCTAAAAGGGGGGAGACCTTCAAGGCAACAGGTCAGACTTAGGCTAAAGACTAGGTTCCAGCTATGGTCCTTGAGAGCTACAATCTTGCAGGTTTTCCATGTATCACTAATGGATGAGTCAGTGTGCTGAGGTTCATCAGCTGTTAGATCTATTTAATTTGAGTCAGGTGTATTGATGCAGGATACATTAAAAACATGCAGGACAGTGACCCTCGAAGAGCGAATTTGCACGTACACCCCTCCTAGTGACCAATCTCTTGTCAAAGGTTGAATGTTCTGCAAATTTGCTCCCAAGACTTTGCATGTTTTCCAGTTTTTGTGCCTTTTCTTCATGTCAGACCAGCACAGCCGACAGCTTGGATCCCGCTGCAGTGTGAGAAAGGGGAAGGAGGAACGGGGGAGTGGGAAGCAGATGTTTGTGACAGCGTGAGGGCAGTAATAAGGATCCCTAAAAGAGTGAAGCAATCAGCGAGGCCTGAGTACACAGCACACGAGCGCACATGCATACATGCATACAGTACAGTCGGGAAGTAACAGGCTGGAAAAGGCCTGGAGCCATTCTCGCTGACAGACACGTTCATGCTGCACTACGAGGTGAATAATAAAGAGGAAAGCTGCCATCACTGTCAGCCACTTACAGAGCAGAGGAAAGACCAGCCAAAACAACGTTATCTGCAAGATTTTTTTTTTTTTTTGCTTTTTTTTTTTTTACTATTTTATGTTTTATTTTTCTGTTAATAAAATATTTATCTGGATGTTGTAAATCAGCTCAGTGTGCAGCAACAGCAAAAGGAAGGATGGAGAGGGGTTTTTCTGGCACTCTCAGCCATTCTCTGTCTCATGCCAGGACGGCACATATGACATCCCAGTGTGTTCCCCAAGCCTGCCTCTGATATGCACACAAAGCCTTTCAAAAGCATTACCCAGCTGATGGGAGACACTTTTATCGCAGCGGACGTTTCAGTGAGAAGGAGGTTCCATTCACCAAAGCAAAGGCAAACAGGAGGGAAAACAAATGGTGTTTGCCGAGTGTGGGGTTCACTTTGCCGCAGAGACATTTCCAGAAGTGGGGCAGAGGAGAGAGTGCATGTTGAAGAGAACAAGGTTTGAAAATAGCCTGAGATAAAACGGAGATGGCACAGCTGCTAATGTGGGCGGCCACAGCGCAGGGTGAATAAAGAAGAAGAAAAAGAAAAGAGAAAATCATACAATGGGCAAAAGCAAAGAGGCATAATAAGACACGCGCTAGCTTTGTCCATATCTGCAGCAGGCTGCACAGCGTTAGCTGAGGAGGACTGATTACAATCGATTGTGTCGCCACAGGAAGTGGTTAGTCTTTTTAAGGCCGACTGATCAATCAGCTGGCTAGATTTAGTTAAAACAGCATCATCCTGGGCAAAGATTTACAGCAGGAGAAATGTGACGAATGGAACTATGAGGGTAAAAATAAAGTACAAGTAAAAAAAAAAAAAAAAAAACTCCTAAAAATCACATCTCACAAGTTACGAAAGATATGTATGGTATTCAAGTTGATTTCTGCTTCATAAATTCCTTTAATTTAATTTAATTTAATTTAATTTAATTTAATTTAATTTAATTTAATTTAATTTAATTTAAACTAAAATCTTAAGGAAATCAAAACATTTTATTCTTTTGCTAATAAATAATCAGAATTTTATTAAATTTCTTTTAGATAATCTTTCAAATAAATTCTTTTAAAAAGTTCTAGGAACCGAAACCTTTGTCATTTTTAAGAGTAATATGATTAATTCATTCCTCTGCAAATGCCCTAATAATATGGGATAAATGGAGATTTCTGAATCTGAAAAGAAGAGAAAAAAGAATTATAAAATCTCAAGTATGGATTCATGGACAAAATTTCATCTGAATGTTGCCAACATGAAAACTTCTCCTGCCACTAAAACAATAAATCATGACTTTTAAAGCTTTTATAGGCCAACGCAATATATAATTTACAATCTTATTACCACTGAATTTGTATTTTAGGTCTTTTTTTATTTACTTGTCAGAAATAAAATATATTCTGGAAGCTAAAAAGAAAGAAAAAAGGACAAAACAACAACAACAAAAAAACCACTATGCATGAAACTGGGAATTTGCTGTTAGTGTTCCACCTTGAATGAAACAATTTACACTGAAGATTCCTGCTGTCTAGCATTTGGCCTCACGAGATGCATTACGTGTTTACAGCACAGCATTCCTTTTAGTCTGTGATGCTCAGCTGTTGGCTTTAAAGAAGCAACATCCCTCTCTTTCTCTTGTAGAAGCAAAGTTAAACCCTTCATGACCCTTCTTCAGTTCTGGAAAACTTACAAAGACACAAAGCCCTGCTAAAGGAGGGTGCTGCCCCCACACTATTACCTAAGGAGTGCAGATTTGTGTGTATTCACAAGCTCTACTATATTTGAGAGGACAGAAAACCAGGAGGCTAGACTTATGAGAAAAGATGGCTTTGTGTGGACTGAAATGTGAGGAGCTGAAAAGGTAATTTGAGGGTCAAAACTTGGCTTTAGATATGTAAAAGTTGGGTTACGGCAAGCCGGTCAGCTGTGCACATAGATTATATCAGTGGTGAGTCCCTAAAAAATCAGAAAAATGACTAAATGTGTGTGTGTGTGTGTGTGTGTTTCACCTTGTTTCAGGCATCTCAAGACTGACGTGAGTCAGTTTGAATTACTTCCAGTGCAACAGCGATGCATATGACCCTGGTGTTTATCCTAAACTCTCTCCATAAAGATGTGAACAGACAGCGACACAGTTACAGTCACAAACACACACACTCAGAGTCACAGCAGAGAACACAGAACACGTTCACCATCACACATTTTGCCTGGTCCCCCCGCTTGACGCTCGCGAGATGATTTGAAACGGAGGGTCCACGGACGATCAGCCCTCTGCTGTAATTGGGTCCCTTGTCACCCAGCAAATTCATGTCAGCATTGGTCACACGGGACGCTAATCTAAATGGCATCAGTGTCCTACTTTTGTGTGAGTGAGGAAGAGAGTTAAGGAAAGCAAAAAAAAAAAAAAAAAAGAAAAGGTGTAAGCTTGAGAAGTGAAGTGAGAGGTCGCTTGCAAATGATGTGTGGGACACCGGGCTGTACTGCAACACTTATTTCAGCTGTGAATCTGACAGGTGCACTTACTGCGAGCTTCAATTAGCTTCCCAGAGACATGAGTATTATTTCCCTGTCGCTGATTTTCTTCATTTTTTACAGCAAGTTAAAAAAAATAAAAAATAAGCAAACTGGTTAAGAGAAAAGTAGAAAAGAAAACAAAGAGACTAGTGTGCTCTAAGATTCCAGTTTCAAGGCATGAGAAAGTCTTTTCTTTTTTATTTCATCTTACACTTTCATCTAATATATTCAGCAAAACATCTAATAGTTTTGGTGACCGCATTAAAAAATCGGAAAAAAAAAATCTTATCTTTTCTTTTAAATCTGACTAAATCTTTTCTTAAAACATCTTATTTAGACAAGAAAGGAAAGTACAAGGTCTTGCTGTATGTATGAGTGCTGTTATGCGAAATTAATCAGCCACCCTTGAGCAAATCAGAGTAACATATTCATGTGAGCCATTGTATAATGAATATAAATGATGACCTTTAGAGAGCGGGCTTTTGCTATGTCACGTTTCCTCAAGTGGACCCAATATGAGCCACTTATGTGGAAATATGACTAAAGTATAAAAATGTGGAACTTCATTTCTTGTAAAAAAAAAAAAAAAAGCGTCAAGAAGAGTATATAGACATCTAAGCTCCAGATTAGACACTAATACAGCCAGACAAGTAGGAAAACAGTGCAGAAGGTTACTATGACACCATCAAGCATTTTAAGGCAGTCGGCAATCAGCATTTAGCTCGAAAGTAATTTAGATCCGGCATTTAAGGTCAACATCTGATATGGTTTAGAAGACATTTAGGGCAGGAGTGAAGCCTCTGCTCATCAAAGCTGTTTCCCTGATGGCAACAGCAGAGGCAGGTGGAAAAATCTGTGTCCTCTGACCGTGAACTCCAAAGAACATGTTAGTACAATCTACTGTTGAAATCTGCAAGTGCCATCTGTGGGGGGCTAAGTGATGAACTAGGAAGCTGCTGACACAATAATTGCAGGCATTTAGCAATGAGGCTGAGAAAACAGGATGAAAAAAAAAGGAGTGGGAAGTAAAGTGGATGAAAGAGACAGCCTGGGCAGAGAGAAAGACAAGTAGAGTGAGAGGTTGATAATTAGCAGGAGGTGAACATTAAGCACCAAGTATGTAGTCTTTCTCGGTTTTAAACACTGTGCTCGGTGACAAGCAGAATGTGACTCAACCCCAGCTTGGGTATGCATGAATGTGTGAGTTTGAGATTCCAATAAGCGATAAATATCCTTGGTAAAATGAGCACCAGAAAAATTATGCAATGACTGCACAGCAGTGTCGAAGAACTTCCCAAGGTATCTGATTTTCCTTGGCAGGGCAAGAAACTGTTAATTACTGATGGGCTTACTGATGCCCTGCCCGTTACTCTGCAAGAGACATAAAAGTCAGGTGTTTGAATTGCACTGAATAGAAAAAATAAACTCATTTTATTCAGTTAGACTGATAAGTCTGCGGTGGGATTATCAGAAATGAATGGATATGAGTTGATTTCCCTCCAGTTTGAAAGTTGTTTCACAGCATCTCCAAGAATTAAACCGACACTTTCAAAGAATACTAATTAACTTTGAAGAAATATTCTGCAAAGTTACCTTACCGAATGCAAAACTATTACTTTACAAAGGAATAACAAATGTGCTAGCTAAGATACTAACATGCGCTATTGTAACGATGTTGTATCTATGTGATAGCTAACATGCTAACATGTGCTATTGTAACTATGTTGTATCTATGTGCTCGCTAACATGCTAACATGCGCTATTGTAACTATGTTGTATCTATGTGCTCGCTAACATGCTAACATGCTAACATGCGCTATTGTAACTATGTTGAGAAAGATTTAGCAGAGAGGGCTGCACTAAAAACTGAGATGAATAATAAATTAAAGCAAAGTTGTGTTAATTTTTTGTTAACTTTGTTAATTGCTGCCTTTTGCATGCGATTCAATGAGCTAGGCAATACCTATAATTGTCAAAAACTTTGTCTTCATGCTTATGTGGTGGTATGATGTCAGCAGAATTTATCATGCATATGCTGCCAGTTTGGTGCTTTTTTTAAATTTATTTATTTATTTTTTTTCAAGAAAAACACATTTTGTTGCTATCAAGAGCAGCACTTTGATTTGACAATTCACACTAGGGGGCTGCCCATGGGACCCAACACAAATCTCACAGGAGCTGGTGTTAAGAAATTAGGAAAACAGTCTTATGCAGGGCTCTATAGGCAAAGTTTGACTTCAGTCTTTGTTAACTTCGGGTCATTAACAGGAGGTGCCTGGCTTAAATGGTTATGTGGGCAGCACCAGGCGCCTTTGAAGTCTGGGACAAAAATGTCAGAGGTAATTGCTTTAAAATGCCTTCATCTGATGAAAGCCATCACTTTTGTCTGATAAAGACTGAACCTCTTGCCCAGCTTCTCATGGCACTCCTCAGATGCACTACAGGGTTCCTTAGCTGAAAGCCTTTTAATGGTAAAAAAAATTAATGCCTGTAAGCTATCAACCTGTGCAATTTCATGTCTGTCCTTTTCTTATTGTTTGAAGAATCATACTGCTTCCTCCCACATCCTTCCAATAAGTAACTGACCTCGCTGAGGAAACTGAACTCGGTGAGTGACAGGATTGCCCTGATGGGAATCTTCGAATTGCAAAACTGGATGCTGGGAATGATCTGAGAGGGAACATACAGTACTATAGCCTGTGTGTTCAGGGGCTAATAAACAGCACCTGACAGGAACTACAGGTAGTATAGAATCCTTTCAGGTCTATCCAAGCTCAGTACTGGTTTAAGTTGAGTTTCAGGCACAGTTATATCGACTTCTGATATGAGATGAGCACAAAGAGGCTGAAACATCCAGCACTCCTAGTTTCTGATGAAGTACCACACTATAAGTGCTGTAGAAGCTCTTTTCATTTGGACTGTTTTGAGTGGTTTAGCTCCCTACAGGTGCTCACTGCCTATCAGCCTCACTGGTGTGAAACAAAAGAGAAGGAGCCAAAAAAAAAAAAAAAAAGAAGAAAGTGGTAGTGCAACAAGAACAATGGAGCAATCGAATGAAACCAACTCACCTTGCGCAACCACACACATTGAAAAGGCTGCTGTACAGCCTCAGAGGGGGTTGGGGTGGAGAGTTATTGTATGTACTTGCTAGTGCAATTGAGCACTGGGTGGGGATGCTGTCTGCCTATGACAAATTACTTTTATTTGTGCGGCCTTTTGAAAACATCCGCCACACTGCACAAGCACACAGCTGAGGGTAGCAGTGAAAGAAACTGATGAGAAGCTGCCTATTGATCTCCTCCATTGTCCAGAGCAAGTTAACAAGTATGACATGAAGTGCGAGTGTGTGAGGCCACATACATAAACTAAAACTCGCCACCAATTTGTACACAAGTGGACATGAGAATAAAGCTCTCAAGGGCAGAAGGAAGTCTGCCGGCAATGACACATTAATACAATACTGCACAAAGACCAGCCAAACACATAAATTTCATTAAAAAAAAAAAAGTTTTGCTTTATCATCATGAAATACCGTGCAATTAAAGGTGACATTTTTGTTATAAAGAACACTTTTGTAATGGAAGCAATGACATGTACCAGTGAAGACAATTCAATAATAAAGGTCAAAGTTATGTGCTATTATGTCTGAGAAATGAAGAGAGATGTGAGACAAATATCGACTGAGCTCATAAGAAATGAAACTTTCATCCATGAGCTGCTGTTGCTCAAAAATGTTTCTGTTCAAATACCCTAAAGTTCAGGTAAGGCATTGGAAGTATTGATTGGGTGATTTGTATGTGTTGCCGGGGCTCCTGAAACGTGTCTGGGAACATGTGTTGATGAATGTGTCTGCGGCTGGGCTCCAAGCCTGCGAGGGCCAGGGTGTGTGCTGGGAACGCTTTGACAGCCTCAAGGTTACCCGCCATGGCACCAAAACAGATGGATGCCCCTCATCGTAACTGTCTGTAATGTGTTCAGCTCAATCATTCCCTCCTGCCCTCTTGCCACACTACGTCTCTCTCATTCGCTCATGGAGGCAGCCTGGAGAGGGTCTGGCTTGCAGAGCGTATGCAGGAACAGCAATTGAAGTCACGATTTTATTTATCACTCTGGAAAATGTTGAACATCTTATCATGACTGCAGTAACTACAATAAAATATGAAGCTTATGACTATTGGTCATTTTTAAGGTTAAGTCAAAATTTTAGGAAGCAATTTCTTTGTGCACGCAGGGAACATTAGCAGGTCTGGTCTGCTACGGTATTGAATGAAACCTGTTTATTGAGTCACAGGCAAAAATTGAGAAGGGTGCCAGCATATCTGGGCTCAACCATCCCACTTTGTTGGGACCCTTCCATTGGGGTCCCAATGTTACTGATCTGACTTAAAAAAGTGGAGCTTGGAACAATGCAGCAATCACGCCAGGTTTAAACACGCAGTTGATTTCTAGGTTCTTTAAAGCCTAGATGCTGTGTTTTCCTCCTTTGTTTGTTTCGGTGTCGTTTTCTTATTCATTGCAAGTCAAGGAAGGAGTTACATAGCTAAAATGTCACACTATTACATAGCTATTGCTATCAGCTCATTTGCCACATACCATGTAAAGGAAGGATTAGCTGTGGAAACACAACAGAAATCAAAGAACACCATAACATCAAAGACTGACATTAATCTGCTGATGGAAATGGGACTTCAGCGTTATGCTTGCTTACTAAAGATGCTAACTAGCTTAGCATGTAGAACTCTATATCTAAGAAATTAAAACAACTTCAACAAAGACATAATAAATGCTGGAAACCTCACAGTTTGTATATGGCATAGTTTTTTGTTTTTTTTTAACACTTCCTAATAAACATTAGTTCCCTGGCAAATAATTGGCCAGAGCAGTTCTACAATACTTACTATATTATGCTAAGCTAGGCTAAGCTAGTTCAGAATTTTAGCTTGAATGATTGTAAACAAATGGAAGAGTGTATAAACTTTTTTTTATTTTTATTGCTGGTACATCTATCACAAAAAAATAATCTAAGTTCCTTCCTATCACTTATCAGCCACATTTAACATTAAAAGTTTTGTTTTTTCAAAGTCAAATTGCATGTGCCCAGGTGTTATGTGCTCATGATGATGATCAGCTCTGGCACTGCTACATGACCATGACTACCTCGGAAACACTTGATGGAAGACGAAAAACCATTTTACAATATTCCTTTTTTCTAAAAGGCAATATCTTAGCAATTAATGAAAACAAGCTAACAAATCTAAAACTGACTTAATTGTGTCTTCTAAAACAGTTACAGCACATTAATATAGCTTTTCCTGTGTCTGTCCAGCTGACAGGACTAACATCTGTCACAAAAATGCTTCCTGTTGTGTGCTGCTGTGTAATCTGGTGGTGTTTTGAGTCTCTCATACTCTACACCACGTATGTGCAGTCACCTGTTTTATGATTTCACAGCATTTTGCTAAAGCAGCAACAGGAACGGTGAATGTAATTACTAACTGTATGAATAAAGCACAAGTTAAAACATGAAGCTTATTAGAAAATACAGCCACTAATGTGTTAATGAAAAATTAATATAATTAAAGACAGAACACAAATATTACATATTTAAATCTATAATGAAAACATATAATAACGCGGTGTTGTTTGTCCTTTGACCTGAGGCATTCAGGCTCCGCTTCACATATCCATTTATACAACACATCAGTGCATTGTGGTGACACACTGACTAACAAAAGCTACACTCAGTGTTAATAAAATGACATGATGCTGTGCGAGGCCAGCATCATTAGTCTCATCACCCCCTGCAACCCCTGTGTGGCTGGACATACATTCACGGTTATACTTCAGATACATTACAGATATCACAAAACTTCAAAGAGAAGTGATAGTGAGAGGAAAACCGTTTAGGCATTTTTCTGTTTGTATGTGTTTGAGGCAACTCCACTGGCTTAAAGTTGGGCAATTACAAATTTACCTCCAGCGACGGCTCTGCAACAGCAAGCTTTAAAGCATGCTCCTGTGTGTTTAGGCCCCTTGATGATGTGATGCCTCAATCTTATTTCTGCCTACTGCATTGTGGTCATCTCAATTTCTACATCAAAGATGGTGAGTTTATTTCAAAGTGTGCTTTCGGGATGCGTTGTGCCTTGAGGACAGCTCTTTCTCTACAGAAGTCTTTTGGCCCACTTTTGATCAACCTGCAGTATTCATAGAGAAATCATCTCATCGTACAATGTTTCGGCTATTAGGGACTTTTGCCAAAAGTGTTTTTTTTTTTTTTTTGCTGCTTAAAAATGGAGAGTATTTGTTTTATGTTCTCATGGCAGATTAATCTTATTATTGATTTAATTGGAAAAAGAACGAAAAAGAAAAAAACTGTGTTATGATCTGAAATCGCCACATCTGCGTCCGGCTGATGCTGAGCCAAGTTTCGCGGCTGTCGGGGTGCGCTCTATCGCCAGCTAACCCTTGCTCAACACCTGTGGTCTAGCTCCAGCCAGATCCATCTACTTAATTCCATTTACCGAGACAGGCACATTGATTGTTCATTTATACAAAGAAAATTCTCTCAATTTTCATAAAGGCACTCTCCGTTGTCCACTAATAGTGTGTGGATTTGTTTGCATAAACTTTTGCTTTTTAATTCAACAACACTGACACGTCAGAGCGAATTGTGACTCTGCCTGATTTTTTCCTCCTGGTTTGATACCTTCCAGCAGACACACTTTCTAGGTGAGTTCGAGTGTGTCTTCTCTATGGAACATGGCTGACAAGAGACAACACAACGTTCTCTTCCTGTTTTATTCTTTCTTTACTCCTTGGCTCAACAAGAAATGACTACAAGGCAAATGCCAGTAATATCTTTCTTAGGCACTGAAAGAAGCAATGCTGCTGCCGCTGTCATCTTCGTAAGCAGTTAGCTAGATATTGTTACAGCCTTCTGCACCCGCCGTGAAAAATACATTAAGGCAGTCTGGGTTATGCAGGACCAAAAGGGTATCTTGGAATCGCAATGACTGAGAAATAGAGTGAAATCCAAGATCTATCTATGCAATTACTGTAGTCAGCATCAAAGTGAAGAGTCCGTCTCTTGTCTGCCTTGACTCTCTCTCCGCTGTGTCTGTTTACCATGTGCATGACTCAGTGACCTTTGCAGAGATTATTCTATTACATAAGTTTGGTAATTGCTCTGGATTTGGAAGAAGAGTGCCCGATAGGTCCAAAACTCGGCTGTCTTTGCAGCTACATGAAACTCCTGCATTCATAAAACCTGACAATGAGAAGAGAGGAAGCTGGAAAGCCGCATGATGGCCATGACAAAAGCAGCGAACTACAACCAAATGGGATAAAACTGCTAGTCTGACCCTGCCACCATATTTTACCGCAATACTTAGCTTGACATGCGGCTGAAACATTTTTCAAGTGGCCCTTAGAATAGCTTAGTTTGTGCAGAGAGCACTGCAAATTTCCTTTGTGCTTTGTTCCCACAAGGAGAGTGCATTGACAACGTGCATACTGCAGAGGTACACAAATATAAATGGAAGCTGAATAGATAGTCCTTGCCAGCTGAGGAGCTGTTTACTTTTTATTCTCCACCACCAGAGACCTTTTGGATACAATGGAGAGGTGCAGATGGGGCATGGGGGTTCAACGCTAACAATCTATAAAGATGAATCTTTGAGCAGCATGACTAGCAGAAACGTTCACTTTACTTGGTTAAAGTTTCCCTGATTTGGACAATGACTGAGCCAGAGAAGCAGACAATTACTGATATTTGCTGCCAGCTATCAGAGAAAGTAGGCGACTGATAGAAAGAAAAAGGGAAAGGCTCCATTTCCACATTGTTAATTAGAAAGTCTCCCTCAGCACTGTGCTCACTGAATAAGAGAAGGCAAACAGTCGCACCGAGCACACTCACAAGCGCAGGGCACAGACTTTTCATTTTTATCAGGCTACTTCAGCCGAGCAGTAAAACTTCTGACACTGTGACTGTTTTATACCACACTGGATTTTGCATTGTTCAAGAGATCACGCAATATTTTCTCTTTGATCAATACCTACAATCATCGAATGGGCTGTGCGTTTGTACAGGGGGGGATATATATGAGACAGAGGTAAAGCAGTGGAGGAAAATAACAGGAAAAGCTGATTTCATGCTTGGGGGATTGCATCTCATTTCTTTCCCTGCATATAGGCGCAGTGTGCGGTCCTGCTCGTGGATTTACTGCCACCTGGTGGTCAAAGTCTGCATCTGCGGTTATAGAAAACCTCCCAACAGCCGTGGAAAGAGTTGATGTGAGGAAAAAAGGAAAGCTTTAATGCAAAATATGCAAAAAAAAGACCTTTCAGCTTGGAGCAGACATGTCGTGCAAGGCAAACACAGCTTGAATGCTATAAAGTTTTCCCAAACCAAAAATTCTCTTTAACTTTGGCTTTCTACAATCTTTTACCTTTCTTTCCTCCACATTTTCTGAATTGTGGAAAAGGAAATTAAAAGAAAAAAAAAAAACAAAAAAACAAAACAAACCAGCTTGAAATAATCAACAAATCTCTGCCTAAAGACGACTCAATTAAGAATACTATTACACGCTTGGACAGGTAGGTCAATATTAGTAAGCATCTACCTCCAAAAACAAAAAGCAGGAGAAGTAAGACACAAAGCCATAACGCCACAGAGGTGTAAAATAAGTGACTATCTAAGCTCCTGTGGTTCAAGAAGAATTATGTCTGTGTCGATATTGAATCAATGAAACCTCCTCCTGCGTCACAACAGGCAGCACCATAGCTGAATTAATGGCGGCCTCTCATCGCTAATTAACACATAAACACGCAGCCCCCAACACCAAGTGATAGCTGAAGTCAGCTGCTCGCCCTGTGTGGAAAAAAGATGGCATCTGATCTCAGTAGTAGACCATGAAATAAAAAAGAAAAAAGAGGGGAAGGAAAATGAGGATTTTACAGATATAAAGTCACACACAGCAGCCGGGTCTGACATCAGAAGAGGTTTGGATGATTAGCCGACACCGGTGCTCCCAGATAGCAGCTCAGCTAACAGCCTCCGCCACCTCATTAGTCCGGCCCCAGCAGCACAGTGCCCCTGCTATTAAACACTAAATGAAAGACCGCTGACCGTGATTACTGAAGGGAAGTCCCCTGTCGTCATGGGGATAACAGATCCCTCTTCACACGCAAACACAAACTCACACTTTGGACTCCACAGATAGCTTTTTGATGGACATTTATGAGGAGGCGATTGAGGCAGGAGTGAGTATTTTACACATCATTAGCTACAGCTACTCACTCCAAAGCCCTGGAACATTAAAGCATGACACTTCAAGGGAACCTGTTACAGAAAAACACTCGGGAAGAGCTTCGTAGCTTTGTACGAAGAAAGGAGTCCTTGTGTCAGGGATGGACGGATGCATCCATTGTAGGTGTGTGTAGCTTTCATGCACTTCTTTTCACAAGGTATAAAACATGTAGAGTGAACAAAAGTAGCTTTCTGTCAATTTAATTCCGCACTTTCACTCAGAAATAAGTAGCATGTTGGTGTGAATAGCTGCTGAAAGTTACTCTTGAAGCTCAAAAGGTTCCATCCTATCAATGCAATCATAACACAGGCTTTCTTCTTGGATATTTCTATGAATCTTAAAGTTAAAAACAAACTTTTAGCTCACTTCTAGCCAGAGGTGGCAATTCCTGGTCTAGAGAGTAAAAGTCCTGTCCGGCAGCTGTTCCGACCAGTCACCAAACGAGCTGGATTTAATGAAAGCAGAGTGTTTTTCGTAGGTAAACGTGCCTGTTAGTGAAAACACCTGTTCTAAATGTACAGGTAGATCTAAAAACATGGCAGGACTTTTACTTTCTGGACCAGGAATTGCCACCTCTTCTTCTAGCTAATAAAATGACTTGTGCAAGACGAAGCCCAGCAGTACTCACGGTCGTTGCAGTGGGTCCCTGTGTATGACGTCATGGAGCAGTCACAGGTGAAGTTCTCCCACTGCTGGATGCACACGCCCATGTTGGCGCACGAGTCCTCCTGGCAGGTGGTGCTCGGGCCTGATAAGAGGAAGAAAGCAAAAGAGAGAGGCTGCAGATTCACAGTCAGGCAAACGATGAAAGCTGCTACTGCTGAGTCTAACGAAAGCAGGACTCATGCAGAAGAAATGCACTCTAGAAAGACAGCTTTACACTGGATGGGCCTAGAAGACGGCACAGGGAGCAAACAGTGTCACCACAGGCAGCCTGACCTGGACTACAACACACTTAACGACTGTCTGAAGAATCTAGTTTCATGCTGGGTGAAGCTGCTATGGCGCTGGCGGAGCGGAAACGAAGGCGCAAGCTTTTCACCAGTGTGTTTTTTTAAGTGTATACTCTCAGTTAATTACTGTAAAAGCGGCCATTGAGGAGGCTTTTCTTCTTCTTTTATTGTGAAAGTGTGTGAAAAACACTCTAATTTGCATTTTAGCCTTCCTGCTGCAGACGAGTGGGATCCCAGCTTGGCTGATGTGATGACACTGTCAGCATCCCTTCATGTCATTCTTTTCGACAGTGTGTGCAGGTGGACTTGCATGCATTATTTTTCTTTTTTGTTCTCCATCATTTTTTTTTTCTTAAAAAAAAAAAACAGTTTTATCAAAGTAAAACGCTGCATTCCCTCTGCGAACAAGCAAGACAAGACATAAAAAAAAACTTAATGACTTATGAAGAAAAAAGAAACTCACAATATCCACTTGGAAATACCCCAAAAAAAACCAAAAAACACGGGTCTGCTCATTTTTCTTTTGATTTAAAAAGAAATATTTGTGTGCAAATACACGGCGAACAGTAGATCCACTCGACAGACAGAAGTCACGAGGAGGAGAAACGAAACAGAAAGAGCAGTTGAGAACACATAGTGCATATCATCTCTTATGCACCGGAGTCAGACAGCAGTCGAGGAGGGTATTCAAAGTCAAACTGGATGTGTGTTTGCTATTCATCACACCACACATTGCTCTTACTTTTGAATACTTATAGTGAGAGGGAATGCAAATACGGACAAAGGTAAACAAGGTAAACGACCTCCCAGTTAGAGTCTAAACAGACAAAAGGTGAAAAAAAAAAAAAAAACCTTGACAGTAATCCTTCAAATAACCAAAATAAATGAAAAAAAAAAAAAAAATCCAAATACATAGCAGACAAATGCGAGTGAACACGGTTTAGGATCGGTTGTCTTGTGCAAGACAACGTGAAGAGAAGACATTCGAAGTAAAGAACAGAGCAAGTTTGCACGCTGAAAGCGCATTTACTGTGTAATGTACGCTGATGGTATTCAACCAGGCATCCCCAAACACCGTGCACCTGTATGTGCATCATTAGAAAGAGTGAGCGGTGAAGGTTGTGTTCCAGTGTCGCAGCAGGAGGCTACTCGCTCTCTGAAAGAAAAAAACAAAAGGTAAATAAAGCCTGACAGCGGATGTGACGGCGCTTCTTTTTGGGAAGAAAACAAGAGATTGCGGATCAAGCAGGAGCATGATGACAGCGTTTAGGCGTGTGCTGACAGTGTCTTCTCGGAGTCTGTGACAACCTGCGGTGTGTTGCAACGAGCATTTTCACCCAGAAACACAGAACTCCCACCATCTGCCTGTACTTGCTGCTGTCAACTCAAACCTTTTTAAAGGACGGCCACATCGAGTTGTGAACTTTTGCAGTGTCATCAGCTCACAATCCGCCTGCTTCAAGCATACTTCTACACGTTTCTGTATTACTGCACTGTTACTTTCACACTGCAACGTATGCAGCAAAAGTATGTCGTTCCTCATCAGATTATCTGTTTTTCCCTGTCAGAGAGCAAGTTTACCACCGCAGCGCCTGGGAGACAGTCTTTTTTTTTGCCATGGTGACACCCAAGATGCATTGCACACAGCAGACTTTCAGGTGAGCAGGCCTTCGAGAGGCGGAGCTTAACCCTCTACCTTGCAGGTCGGCTTTGGTGAAACCAACTTTGTTGGCGCAGAAAGAAAACAAAAAAAACAAAAAAAGAAAAAAAGAAAACAGAACAGAACAGAGCAGGAAACAAAGGTTAAAGGTTAGTGAGAAACCAGAACTGGTACGTGTTTTAAACTGGTTTGACTTTCTTAGTTTGGTAACATGGGAATGTTGCAGATTTCGTTGCAATTTACTGTTAAAAGCCACACATTAAAATGATCACAGAGGAGTCAGAGTTTAGCTTTTAATAATCGTTTGCTGCCCTCTAGTGGACAGTTGGACTCATAGCATACAATGCAGAAGTCTTGAGCAACCCCAGGTTTCGTTATTGTTTACTTACAAGGAAGGAGCGAGAACTGTTTAAAACTTTTTATATTCTTAAAAGTGGTCTTGAGCAATCACTCTTAAGACTTTACAAAGAAAGGAACAAAAAGCAGCCAACATCCATTGATGAGCTTTGAAAATGTCCCTCTAGAAGCCTGCAGACGTATTCCTCAAGACAACTTTAGGTAATAAAAGCTGTTTAACCTCAACTTTTCTTCATTTTACATTCTGATTCACATGTTCCAACAAAGTACTGCAACCTCTTTTAAAGTTTTATTGGCAATATTAAAAGAAATGAGGGATGGCTTAAAACTTTTGCACAGTGCAGGATATAGCACACCTTTCAACTCAATCGGAATCTGAATAAGAAAAGCTAAACTTGTCATGTAATAGAGTAGTTTTTACATCTAAATGTCAAGAAGCAAGCAAGATGAATCAAATAACTATATGAGCTATGTTAGACTGTGTTGCTATGGAAACAGCTGATGTTCATTTAAACCTCGTCAACAACATCCTATCATCCAAAACGGTGCGATAAATCTCCTTCGCCATGCGAAGGCTGAGTGAAAGAGAAGGTTTTCTTCCTGAGATTCAAGCAAACAAAACCAGGGAGATAAATGTGAAGCTTCACCGGTAATGTGACAAATACCTCGTAGGAGAAGAGGAAATGAGAATTAACGATGCTGCCAAGTGTCTTTAAGGGCTACTGAGGAGCTCTCTAATTAGTTTAATAAATCTCGCGCAGCAGGTCATGATTCGTATGTGCTGCAGGCCGTGTGTACCTTCGCAGCCGCGCTCAATCTGCCCGCTGCGGAAAAGGGCATCGTTGATGAGGTCTGGCAGGCGGCCGTTCAGATCAACCGAGGCCAAGCAGCCCTGGAAGCCCTCCCGAGAAACCACCAGTTTGGGGAGGTTCTGATACATGTTGGGTCCCAGACCTCCGATAAACAGATCACCTGATGAGACAGCAAAGAAAAAAGGAATTTGAGCGCTTCTATTTCCTGCTTTTGTCAGGTCACATCATTTCTAAAACCTGTTGTACCTTTAAGATCGAGGTTTTTGGCTCCGTTGACATTCTGGGTGACTGATTTCGAGTCCACCTTGAGGGTGTGTGTGTTGGAAGCGTCACGTGTGATGACCACGTTGTGCCACTGGTTGTCATTCAGTGGGTTGTCGCTGTTCCCTTTCAACAAACTTGGCCCGTTCCCCAAATCAAACACGTAGTGGATGAACCTGAGCACATAAAGACCTTTCGATCATCTACGTGTCTCTTCATCGATTCATCTTAATAGAAAAACTTTCCAAATCCCCTCACGATGCTCTGACACTAATCAGAATATCAAAAAACTATTCTCTCTGCAGAACAATGATGATTCTATCGGCTTGCCGAAGATCCACCTGAGATTTGGGATCAATATTCTTATGAAGACTTGTTAAGATCCTAATGCCTCTAGAAAGCCATCAGCAGCACCATCAGGCTTTTTAATAACACATCAATACACTTGTCTACATCTCCACCCCGCTCACCCTTTGACCAGCTCCACGGCAATGAAATCGTTCCCGTCTCCGCTGTTGAAGATGATGAAACCGTCGGGCGATGTGGTCTTGAACTGGAAGTACAGGTGCATGGTGGTGTACGCCTGCAGAGTGGCCAAGCCCAGGTAGCTGCCCTTCGTCTTGAACGTAACCGGGTCGGCGACGATGAAGCGCATCCCGAATCGGGCGTTGAGCTCACAGAAATCGATGTCCCCGTTCTTACACATGTCGATGTACTGCATGCCGTTGAACTTGAGGCTCTGGGGGTGGGGGGGGGGAGTCGGCAACAAATGAAGCCACAAATGAAGACAAACCAAAAGTTTTGTCTTTTTTTTTTCATCACACATGATGCTATTTTAAAAAAAAAAAAAAAAACAGACTAAACTTTTTGCTTATTTGATTTTTTTTTTTTTTTTTAATTTGAAGAATAAATTTGGGATTCATGACTTTTAATACCTGAAGGTGGCCAATAAAGGATGAGGGTGCAGACGAAACAAAGCGTTTTTCAGTCAATATGCCCGTTTCTACGTTGTTGAACTCCAGGCGGGTGTGATCTCCCGCCATCTGGCCTGTGAGGAAGAAGAAATCAGAAAGGGGGAAGTTAATGTCTTGTGGGCATGCTGAGAAGCTCCTCCTGCTTCTAAGTGTCATTTAACCTCCTATCACTTGAGCGTTGGTTTGACTGGTTTGTGCAAAACAGCTTCCAGTTACACAGAAGTATTATGATGTATGGAAATGTCAGATCGTAGGAGGTTGAAGGGTTATGATGCGTGAAAATTCATAAAAATACAACAAATGAATTCAGCCATTTAGACATATGCTTTTCCAAAAGAACATGATGGCAGCACACATCGGCCAGCAGTGTGGTGGTATGAGACCAGTTCACTACTCTCACTGCTTCCCATCAGGTGTGTATGGAGCTTTGTCTTTACATCATAACTACTACATAACAACTTATTAGCTTTAATTCCAAGTTTTAATTTATTTTTTTTTTCTTTTCACTCTGAGCACTTAATCTAATTCAATAACTCTGCTACTACAATGTTACATTCAGGGCACCTGGGAAACCAGAGTTTTCAACCTCTAAAACTAGCCTGTGACTTGTTTTTTCCAAAAGCAGCCAACAGTGCAAACAAAGAACAGGTTAAGCCAAAGCAAAAAGGTTTGCTTGACCTCATGGTTGAAAATAACTTGAAGTACACTGAACGCAGCAGATTTAAACAGAATTGCAGCATCAGGCCAGATTTACAGTATTTCACTAACCAGATTTAAGAAACAAATTACTCACATAAAAGTGTTGATTTTTAATAAATTGGAAAATTAATGCTGTGTATATTCACATGTGTGCTGTGGTAATGAAACATAAACAATACTCCTCCTCATGTTTCTGAAATCACTGGAAAATGTATTGTACTGGAAAATGTAGCAGAAGGAACAGAATCAGCTTAATTTAAACAAACAGAAACATGCATATCAGATATAATAAAGTCAAAAGAGATACCTTCAGACATGTCCTCATCCACAATGAGTTTGAAGTTTTTACCACGGCGGATCACTCGTACTGAGTGCCACTCATTGTCGTTGAGCTTTTGTCCAGCATAAAGAACCTCAGGGCCCTTGCCTGAAGATGAGGGTCAGTTAGTCGAGGGATGGGGAAGGCGCAAACAAAAACCAAACCAAATTTTTGCTTCTTCAGTAATATTACACGCAGATAGACTTTCCTGCGTGAAACAACAACCCTCTCTTGCAGCATCAACTTTCTAAAGCAAAGATCTGGTTTGTTTTTGACAACAGAGGAAAACACAGTATTTGCTGTTACATATACAAATACTTAAAACCTGACGGAAAAGAGTTTTAACATCTCACACATTCACATTGATAAAGTATCTGTTAAACTACAGAAGGCAGACAACAACAAATGTGTATTTTTAGGGGCTTATTTTAACAGCGTCCTGCAGATTGTGTAGATTTAGTAAAGGGAGGTTAATCGTGGAGCCACTAGAGGGCAGCAGAGTTTCTGCTGTGGCCTTTTACTTCCTGCATACATCTGAAACTTGCTATTGAATCCTAAAATAAATGGTTAGATTTAGTTATTGATCAGATTTAAGTCTTTGATTTGGTTACAATGCTTAATTTAATTTTACAGAGAGATAAAATGTAAGGAGAAGAGGGTAAGAAATGCTCCAAAAAAGCTTTAACCTGCAAAGAGCAGCAATTGGGACGAGAACAGTGACTGTATGAAATCAATTAATAGTCTTCCTCTGCAGTGTGCCACATTATTCAGGACTTTCTCTCATCCCCTCAACATTTAGGGTTTCTTTAAGATTTTTTAAGGTAAAATGTGCAGAAATGTTCACACCAAGGACAATAAGTAAAACCATAACAATGCAGAGATACAAGAAGAGTCATCTTTATATTCCCACTAAGCAGATCTGGGCTGGAAAAAAAGGGAATGCAGATGTCTATGTTTTACCTTAGTTGGCAATAAAATTACGATCAATCCATTTGGATCTACATAGTTTAAGTGACGATCCAGTTGCAGCTAAATGAAGGTAGATCTGATTAATTCCATTTTATTCTCCTCTTCCTTCCTGCCAGTCTGCTATTCTCTTCCCTCCCACGCTGCCAAACCTTCCAATCTTAAACCCTGTTTTTAAGTCTCACTTTTGCTGTTGTTATCTGTCCAGCTCATGCATTCTGTACCCTGTTTTCTCCCAAACGGCATCTAATCCAGCTGCCCAAAATGCGTCCTGAACAGAAGACACTCCTGCTTTTCCTTTCTGCCTCCATGCAGCAGCAGAGTCTTATTATTGAGGTTTTCACAGCAGGAGGCGCAAACAATCCTTCTGTGATGTCCCAGAAACAAACCATTTCCAACCGGAACTCTGCTTTAGAATCGAGCTCGGTGCTCTCTATGATTATATCCTGATTAACAGACTTGAGTCGTGTAGTTTACAGTTTTACAGCTGTTTATCTGATTTATAGATTAAATAATAATAAGAAGCAAACTGCTTAGTTTGAAAGAGATTTATATAAATTTAAATCTAAAATTTAAATCTAAATTTAAATCAAGATTAAATCCATGACTAAATGAGCGCAGTCATCTTTCCCTACACAAAACGCTAAAACCCCACTCATGTTTGCTGTTTCTGACTATGTTATTCCACGCGCGCTAATAGATGGTGTAGTAAACGGATCTCGGCTTGGTGAACGTTCAACAAATAACCTGCAACCCAGTGCCGAGCAGCCTTTGTTTCTGCACGTCGCTGATCTTAAAGCTCATTTCCACAAAAGCATGACAGAAATTCGCCCTCAGAAGATAACGGCTCCTGCAACAGAGTGGAAGATTCTCCTAATCCTTCCTTTCCTGTGCAGAATCTATGTGAGTTTAGCTGCTTCTGTGCAACCCTACAGCTGGATATGAAGTCATTAAACTCCACTGTGGAGCCTGGGTAGAGCTGAAGAGAGCAGAACTCGCTCGGCGTGAGCAGAAAGTTACGACTCAGCATTGTGCACCAACGTTATCACATTGTTATCGTCCTGATTATTGTTCTTGGTGTGGATGGTCTTTGAACATCAATACTGAGCTATAGAGAGAAAGCAGGTCAGTGCAGCCGGAGCCACCAGGAAAAGAATATTGCCTATAGAGCCTGACGTACAAATGTTCAGTCAGTAGCTATCGGCACACAGGAAAAGATTTAAAACTGCTTGCCTGATTTAATTGGAAAATGGGGGCATTTAAACCTTATAGAGTACATTAAGTCAGATTTGCATAACTTTGATCTCCAGCTATTACTTCCCCTCCCCCCCCCTTCTTCTTATCTAAGAAATCCTCTTATCAGCTCCCTGCATTCACACACTCCTGCCCTTACACCTAACACACAGACTACAATCAAACATTGACTGAAGGAGGAAGGCTGCAGAAGAAGAATGTTGACTTACTGGTGTTACAGTTTATCCTGACACAGTCTAGATGGGGAGGGGAAGAATAAGTGACAGATGAAAACACATCCTTCAAGGTTACAGCTGCAGACATCCAAGAGCAAGTAAAGCCACCTTCCGGGGACGGACACATGACGCCAGTGGCCGTTTCCACCGATTTGATTTGGAACAGTGACGCAGCAATATTAGAAATCTGTTGAGTCACTGTTTTATGTGTCCAGTTAAACTGGAAAAATACTGGTTCGACATAATAACAACATTATTCTGATGTTTGCTGGATATTAAAAGTGGCCACTTGCAATTTAATGGCCATGTTGATTTTGCATCCCAGTTTGTTTTACAAATGCCCAGTTGCATACTGGGAAATGAGGGAAATTCTGGATAATACATGGAAAAGAATGAGTGCGTAAACGTCACACTGTAAAGCTATGAGGTGCAGGTAAAAAAAAAAAAAAAAAAAAAAAAAAAAAAAAGAGAGAAAAAGAAAAGAAAAAGATCAGTGTGACCAAGCTGGTCATGTGCCGTCAACCGCAACAGAAAAGTGGAAGCAAACAGCCTCACGCCGCTCAGCACCACATCGCCTTCACAGCCCCTCTCAGAGGGTCCGGTGGGATTTATGCAAAACAAAAAACAAAAACAAAAAAGGATTTGATCATTTGAAAAGGGACACGGCGTAAAAGAAAAGAATGGAGTATGCAGAAATCTACTCCAGGCTCGCTAATAAAAAAAAAAAATACAAGCACTCCACTCTACTTTACTACTGCCGCTCATCCCACCATCTGCAGGCGTACTGGGTGCTGTGGCATCGGGCTGTTTGCCAAACTGGCCGCAGGCTTCGGGCCTTTGAAGGGCTGAGTGCCATCTTTGAACAAGGCATGGGAGATGCCAGCTAGACCAAGGGTTACTAATGGACTGAGAGAGACATGAAACTTCATGAACAAATATAAAAAAAAAGAAACCACACGAACGGATCCACAATATGAAAATGCAAACTGTCGGTGCAGCAGTAAACTGTGGAAAGCTTAATCGCTGCTTGGAATAGATTGCTGATGTCAAGCTAACGTTGATTTTTTTTTTTTTTTTTTTTTTAAATTAATGAGGATAACAAAGATGCCATCTATTAACATGATCCAAAGTGAGCAAAACGTTCGTGTCGATGGAGGATATCTATTGGCACGTGATGACTGGCACGACTAAAATGATCTATGATTTGTTCAAGAGATGCGCTGCAGAGCATGAATAACTTGGTTATGAGTTAGACTGATGCATTTAGAGTTTGACAAAAGAAAAAACAAAAACAAACAACAACTCAGCATCAAGGCAGAAAAACTCAAACAGTCCAGGCAAGTCAGAGACGATACATGCAACCACGAAGACGGTCTGAACTGGTTTAGTATGTGTTAGGTTGGATGAAAGGTCTCCACCAGCAAGGAAACGTACAAAAAAAAGTCAACGAATAAGAAGACACAAACACTAAGGCACCCTCCAACACCTCAAAATGAAAAGTACAGGAGGGAGCGAGCCGACAGTGGCGGCTTATACGATACCTAAGTTGACCGTCAGTTTGACCCTCCCGCTGTCCAGCTCGAGCCGCAGAGTGTCTGCCGACTCGCGGGATGTGGCGGCCATGAGCAGGCCGAACGCTCGCTGGGACATGAAGCGGAGTGAGACATCCTCGGCCTCCGTGTGGATGACGTTTGGGATCACCACCTTCATGTACATGCTGCCATCATAAGACAGGATGGATGCCTCTGCAAGACAAAACACAACAGGAAGTTTAAATCTCAGAGCTGCATGTGAAATAGGAAGATTCGGCTCGTTCGTTTTTTTTTTTTTTTTTTATGTGAATAAGCAAGAGATACCATCATAAAAGCAAAATAAATATGGTAATAAACGGAAGGCTTCTCCTCCCTCTGACAGTTTTGTTTATGCGGCGTGAGCCTCTGATTAGATAAAAGCAAAAAACACACGCACACATATGCTCGGTGAGAGAATAAAGGGGAACCCTACTTGAAAATTGGAACATGAACGCCTGTTTGTTCCTCATATTTTATTAATGGGAAACGCACACACATACAATCCCCCACATGCAAAGATTCAGTCGTATCATGGGGTGACAAGTCTGGGAAGCGGCGCGCATGCTGCTCAGAGTGCAGAAAATTGAATCATCCTTCCTCCCTGGCAACTCCCTTTTATAGACTTTGGCTGGTGTCTTTGCCCCCCCCCCTCTAAGATCTTATTTCTGCATGTGTAAAATCAAAGTGGGATATGCAAACGCAACCAAACTCACTCTCACGCCGGAACAATTCCCTTTGCATGCTGCATCATCAAACAATAGAAAGAGATGTACACAGCGGGGCAATGGATGCTCCTGGGTGGGAGTCATCTGCTCCTTTCTTTAGAGTTCAAATAGAAGGAGAGAACAGGAGTGAGGAGGTGTGGAAAGGGGCGGTGGGGTTCTGTCAGCAGACTGGAGGCCTCTCAGGGAGAGAGACAGATTAAAAAGGGTATCCAAGCATGAAATACGTGGTTTGACACCTCAGCTTTTAAAAGAAAAAATAGCCCGGTGGCCTCAGTAATGCACCACCATTTGACTGGGTCTGGGTAAAATGCTGAGGCTGTAGGTGGGAGGTTTTAGAGTGTCGCACAGGAGGAAGGTCGGGCATGTAAATGATGGCATGGGTTGAATGTCACGCGCGGCAAAATAACCAACACCGGCAGATCGATATCAGGAGGAATATGCTTACTCATGCAAAATGTGACACATTATGAGTAATATTGGATTTCGCCTCACTTTAATGTCAACATTCATGCGGCGTGATGAAAAATTCATATAGAAACTGTGTGAAATCATTCGACCGTTCCTCATCAAGGACTGAAGCCGTAAAAACCTCCATATTTGTCCGGGTTGGTTTTAAGATCTCGTCTATGAAGAAGCCGTCAACCGTGCGAGTACTGTAGCCCGGAGGGTAATTAAAGCTTGGCTCGCCAGCGCTCTTTTTTCCTTTTCAGTTTCTCTCTCATTCTCTCTCTTCTCATACCCAGCTGTCGAAAATCCTAAGCAGCTCCTTATGTTTTCAACTTTGCTGTGAAGGATTTCGACTTTTATTGTGGTCTTTGAAAGCGGCCTTGAACGATAGTTTTCAGGCTTCTTCTGAAGTTCTGAAGTATTTATTTCTTTTTTGAGGACTGTCTGCTATTTCGCTATTTCATTCGGCTTTGGCAGAAGCTGAAGAGACTAGACAAGTGGATTACAAAAGAAAAAGGGGGTCTAAAAGTAAAAAAAAACAAACTATGTAGAGCAGATAAATATGGGGTAGCGACGATGTTAAGAAATGGAAGAGAAAAACAAATCTCCACAAGCCAATTCTAAGGAAAAGGCTATAGGATGCCCCAATGACACCAAAGCTGGGCTGAAAAACAAATTATTCCTTCCTACTTATGAAAAGTAAAAAAAAAACAAAAAACAAGGGTGGCTCAAGACTTTTACACGATGCATGCATGCATGCAAGAAGGACCTGCCCGAGAGAGGCCGGTATTGATTTGTGCACCTGGTCAGGTCTCATGCTTAGTCAGTATGCAGCTATGCACACCCAAAGAAAAGATGAGGAGAATGAAGATCAATGAAAGCAGCTGTAGTTTAAATAAACTTGGCACAAAAGTCTCCGTAAACTGAATGCTTCTTGAAGATGTATTCAGTTCAGTTCAGATGAATTGTTCTAAAAGGTGGAAATGTCACTTTGATCTGACTTTGTTCTATTGGGAAGTTAGATTTCTGCTGAAACTGAATTAAACTTAGCCATTTGTCATGCCCTGATGGCTGGAATAATAAAGCACTTGGCACCAACAGGTGGCAGATATACACTACACCGGTCAACCACAACGGAACCACTGAGAGGAGAAATGATATGATCATTGTGTTACAATGCAGGCTCCTGCAGGGAAACCTTTCATCCTGACCTCCCTGTGGATTTCATATTAACTTTGTTGCACACCAAGTAACCCCCCCCCCACACCCCCTTATGGAAACAGCATCTCCTCGCAGTGGTTGCTTAGATATGCAGGAAGAGAAGAAAGAGTTCATCTGGGTTCCAGTCACTCCAGAACCCAAACTTAGTAAGTATCTATAGTAGTCCAGAACAACTGATAAGACTCTGCCTCTTGAAAGTGCTCTTTTAAGCCCAGCGTGATATGTTTGATTCATACAGTTTGAGACATTTTACGTCACTCATTAGTAAAAACTTTGCTTTAAATCTTGTTGAATACAACCTGATACTTGTCTTATGTTTCCTGAAAGATACCAGGAAGGACAAATCATTTTAATGAGTCGGGCCTTGAAAGGGTTAATACCCAGTCACGCTACCGATCTGTATGTTGCTAATGCACTTTATTTGTTGCTCCTTCAGTTACTCCTTGTTATTGCCTCCAAACAGCAGGTTCTGTTTTTGCCCTGGAATTATCTGTCTCTTTGTTTGCATTCATTCATTCATTATCCTAACCGCTTAGTCTGATGAAGGGTCGGGGGAAGCTGGAGCCTATCCCAGCAGTCTATTGGGCGAAAGGCAGGCTACACCCTGGACAGCTTGTCAGTCCATCACAGTGTTTGTTTGCAGCTTTAGGCAAAAGATTGCAAGCCAGATTTCCTTTCTGATAATGGATCTTGGTCTAACTTATATTTGATTACATATTGGGAGTGATCTGGTCGGAAATATGAACACAGGAATTTTAAAAAGGATTCTTCAGAACATGGATGGAAATTAGCTGCGTGGCAAAGGTCTGAACGCTCCGAATGCTTTTATTTTTCCAGCCATTTTGTTGCCTCCAATCAAGATTTCTGCTATTTTTTGTGACAAATAAATTCAAGATGAGAACATGTATTTAATTAAATTGTCATTTACCCACTTTCATACATATTATAAGGTTTGTACATCATTTCATTCTGTTGCTTTCATATTTACCAGAAGTGGGATTGTATGTCTTTCTTTATAACCGTAGATGATTTTGGCCTTTGACAAGCTTAAGAGTTCAAATATTTCACTTTCATGTCTTCAGTTTTCTGTTTGAAGCTAATCGGCTAAGATCATGCCAACATGATCCACAGATACATGAAGTCAAACCTTTAAAGCAGCCCATATGTTTGACTTCTTCACAGTCTCCACTGTACTCTGGCTTTTCAACAACGCACATTTTCACGTCCATTTCTGTCAATTTCATCTCAATTTCAGGTCAAGTTAGTACAAGTATGGCATTTAATTTCTGAGATTTGTGTGCACAAAAACCTTCTTTCCACTCCCACATGACTGGCATTGATCGGTCTCACCTGGCTTTGGCCTTGTGGTTTGTAAATGGACTTTTATTGTCTTTAACAGGAAAATTTTAGGTTGAATCAAATGCAGCGTTCAGTCCAATTTATTCCCTCTGCAGTCTCTTTCCTTTTCTGAAGGGTGAAAACCTGAACTTGGGAAAGGCTGATTTATTTTGAAGATGTCTACCTTCTTAATTTAGAACCACAGAGAATAGGTTCAAAAGGGGGAAAACAAAGAAAATCTCTGAAAATTCAATCTCCCAAGACTCTCGACGAGAAGTGATTGACAAGGCAGAATCTCTTCTCAGCCTTGTGCTTCTCACTTGCCAAATACTTTGAAAGAATTAAAGATGTCTGTGAATGCCTATGGAATAATAATTACAAGTAAGACAAAGACAACAGCAGCAAGAGGCATGGTAGGATTGGATGTGTTACTTTGTGTGAACTAGTCTTTAACAACCAAAAAGTGTGAATATATGTGAAGTAATTGATTCCAAGGATTGCATTTAATGGAAACACAAATTAGCCCGAAATGTCTAAATAACAGAGTAATTCTTAAGAAGAAGTGACAAAATTTCACATGACTGTATGCATAAAAGGTTATGATTTCACTTGATGTTGCTTTTTTTAACATGACTGCAGAGCTCTCCAGTAGATCAAGTCCCAGCTGGCTAAACTCTAGTTCCTCGCTTGGCTTTGCTTTTATCATGTTCACTATCTAAATCATGCTAACGTTTCCCTTAACCTGCGCTAGCTCTTAATTTCACTGCATCTTAACACATGGGAAAACTCACAGGAAAATTGCAGGTTAGCTCTTCAGCTACAAAGCATTCTCTGTGGAACACGCTGGTTGTCTGACCTCCTCCCCCGACAAGCAGAAGCTGTCAAACATGGCATTGATAGCTGGTTTTCTTTTCATATTTGAGTGTATGGTATTTTATAAAACAATAGAGCAGAACTATTGCAAAACCAAGTGGAAAAAAGCAAACTGGATTTAAAAACAGGTCTCCTGCTATGAGCTGACTTCAGCCACCAATGCGGCAACATGAATAGATGTGCGCTTCATGTGCATGTTGCCAACATTTGATCTGAGCAACATTGAAATTCAGGTCAATTCAGCTTTATTTGAATAGCGTCAATTCACAAAAAGGTAATCAAGACACTTATAAAGACACAGTCAAATGCAAGCAGTTAATTGTAATCCTCTTATATTCCAATTAAAATAAATGTATTATATGATATTAGATTCTAATTAGAAAAATATATTCCTAATATAAATTCAATGCCCCGTTCTGAGCATGCTTATTTGTTGAGAGAGGTCAGTGGCAACAATTTAATCTGAATGACCTTTATTTGAAATAAAAAT
Organism: Telmatherina bonti; assembly: GCF_933228915.1. NCBI lineage: Eukaryota > Metazoa > Chordata > Actinopteri > Atheriniformes > Telmatherinidae > Telmatherina > Telmatherina bonti. Next base: position 28,755,702 of record NC_136614.1, on the reverse strand, counting down.
TTAAAAGGTGAACTCATTCATTCTCCCAACCACTTAGTCTAAAGAAGGGTTGTGGGGAAGCTGGAGCCTATCCCAGCAGTCTTTGGGTGAAAAGCAGGGTGCACCCTGGACAGCTTGCCAGTCCATCACAGGGCCAAACAACTGCTCACACTCACTTCTATGGGCAATTTATAGCAACCAATCAACCTAACATGCATGTCTTTGGATGATGAGAGGAAGCCAGAGTACCTGGAGGGAACCCATGCAAACATAGGGAGAACATGCAAACTCCTCACAGAAAGGCCACTGTCCAAGCCTCCCGCCAGCCAAGGATCAAACCAGTGACCTTCTTGCTGTGAGGCCACAGTGCTAACCACTATGCCACCATGCAGCCCTTAAAGGTGAGCACCTCAAAAATAATTAAAATAACACAAAATAACGACATATACTGTTGTGATGAGTTCTATGACCTGTTGAATTTCTTGCCATCCATCCATCCCTCCATTCCTGCATCCATCCATTCCTCCATCCATCCATCCACCCATCCATCCATTCATTCATCCATTCATTCTCATTTATCCATCCCTCCATCTGTCCATCCATTCATTCAACCTTCAATCCATCCATCCATTCATCCATCGATCAATCCATCGATCCCCCAATTCAATTTCAGGTTTGCAGCGAGTGAGTGAAGGAAGGCCACACACTGGCAGGGTCGACATAGAGAGACATCCGACTACTAACATTCACTCCTAAGAAGAATTATAAAGTGATCAATTAACCCAGCAAGCAAGTTTTCATACTATGGGAGGAAGCTAGAGAATCATTTGTAAACATTTACCATGAATGCTAACATGTTTCCTTAAGCTCATTTATTAAAGACAAGTCATACTTCCTATTGAGGACTTTACTCGTGGTAATTTTGTATGATTAATGTGATCACCAGCATTCACAATAACAATATCAATGCAATGTGGTTTGTGCTATTAAAAGGAAATGAAAGACAGTAAGAAATTTAAAAACAACATTCACTCAACAATATCTCATTTTATAAGCCAAGATCAAATCACAATATTATTACTCATATTGCAAACTCAGTATTCATATTTCATTCTTGTGATATCACAATTAACATCAATACAGTTAAATTACAACAGCTCTGCTTCCTGAAGGGATGCGAGAGCAGTTAAGAAGCAAAAGCAGCCAAACAGTTCAACTAATCATCACTTTCCACATATAAAAAGAGCTGCTGTGATCACCATCATTCATAGCAAGTAAAAGCTAATAACAGCCATGTGTTAGATGGTGCAGGTGAAAGCACTTCATGCAGCCACAGCGTGCTTGTGTTGAGAACTGTATGAATACACTTCGCGACTTCTGAGAAACACACTGAGACTGTCGCAGCTTCGGCGTGCGCCTCTCTGTAATTTGACATTTCTTAAGAGAGTTATCAACAGCACTGAGGATGTCATTTCAGATGCTAATTAAGCTGCTACTTGTCGTTCGCCGAGCATGTGTGTGCTGTGTGTGTTTTCCACTGAACCCTGCACTTTACATAATTAGCAGTCCAACTCCAGTGGAAGATGGAGAAGGAGGAGGGAAGCTATTAAGCACGGAGCTTCGCACATTTTGTGAGCATGTAGCAGGGGGAGGAAGCAAGCCAAATCTCTTTCTTTCCCATTTGCACACACACTGATGCACATACACTCACACACAGCCCTGTCCATTTTTACTTCATTATTTCCAGTATCTATTCCAGCTGCATCTGTGTGGCATTATCTAAACATTTCTTTTCCTGGCCTTAATAGAGAGATAAGCTTTTGTTTTGATAAACAAACCAACAGCAGCCTGGACAGTCACTGCAACTCTTGCATTTCAACACCACCAACACAAACACGCTTAGCAGGCTGTCAGCTATCTTCACATTTCAAACATCATGACTTCTTTCTGACAACGAAGATGAGGACACTGATAAAGAACTGCACAGACAAGCAGTGTGTCCAACCTCTCAGTACATGTGTGTGTTTATGTGTGTCCCACAAGTGCACTAACCACGGCAGCAGAAAAATGCCTGCACTAGAAAGTGGAGGCTCTCGGCCGTTGGCGTTATTCACTCTAACCTCCCGCCCATGTGACTGGGCTCTCAAGACGAATGTGCTCACACACAAACACTCAAAAACGTGTGTGACAAAGTACTGCTACAACAAAAGACCATCAAAACGACCAAAAATATCCCAGCAGGCCATGCCATCCGAATAACCCAAACCTCTCATCCAACTGAGGTACAGATAATGCACTTAAATATAAGGTGGGGAAGCAAATATTACAAACTTGCAGTTGGACTCAACTTAAAGTTTGACTAATGAACCACGTATCACAGAAAAACCCATTAAGTTGTTCGGGCTAACGTAGCCCTGCTAACATGCTTATCACTGCTAGTCACTAAGCTAGCACTCTTAGAACAACGTTAGCATTGAAGTGTTCCACAGAGGAGGTTCAATTACTCATAGTGTTTTGAAAGATATATATATATAATATTTGAACTGCAGCTAGTCTGTCTGACAGATGAAGATGAACATACAGTGTCACGGAAATCTTAGAAAGCTTGTTGGGATAATTACCTATCGCAATGTGAGATGCTGTTTGTAGATAACTAGATTTATGAAGTCCAACAAACAGTGACTGGGTTTCCATGCAGTGGATGATTAAATTTCAACTGAACTGTTGAAATATTGCTTGATAGAAAATATTCATTTGGCTCATCAGTGTGGTTTAGAGCTTCTAAAGATGGCAGCAAGCTGTTAGGAGATGACGGCAAAGACCATGAGTCAACAAGCTGTAAGAAACAAGTTGTTTAGCAGAAAGAAATCTTTAAAGAAGGAAGAAAATAAAAGCAATATTATTAAGTGAAGATGTCTAAAGGAACTCTTTCTTACAGGGCATTTTGTGTTTAGTTCATTGTTGATTCCTACAAAGATGACAGATTGTTTATGTGACCATTTCCTTTGCTTCATATTGTTGATATTTACATTTTAAGGTCCATCAATGCTCCCTAATACATTCAAGGGTGACGTACATTTTAATATGTCTCCATTCTCATGTTTCAAGTCACATCATCCATCAGTGGGCGGTTTGTGCATTTTCTTCATCCAGTTCCTGTTTGTCTCCTGTAGTTTGTTGCATTTGCTGTTAGTGTTTAAGCTATGAAACCCAACACCGCCCCCAGATTTTCTAGTGGTATTGCTCAGTTTTCTGCTTAAGAAGACAGGCAGCTGGGCCCCTTGAAAACAGACCAAATTATTTAAAAAAAAAAAAAAACTATCTGTCTATCTGTCTGTGTATCCATCTTCTTCATTGGGCTTAAATAGGTTTTAAGAGGACAAACTATTTAAAAAAATGCAAAACTAACTATTTTAAAGACACGACAGAACTTTAGACATTTTCCACATCATGCGCTCCATATTAACGACTAATTCAGCATCCATCTTGCATCCCACCTGACCTGTTAGCTCTCTCCAGCCAGTAAAAGAAGATCTTACGATGACTCTTGTTTTGTCACTTCCTCTCTTTTACCGTAATCTTCTTGCATGTCTGCTGAATCAGAGGCATTGAGTGTTCAAAACAGCCAGTTCCTTATTATACTGTGAAGCGAAACATTACGTCACGTCCCGGTTCAGAAAGTTTGTATAGAGCGGTTTTTCAGCTGCAGGATTCTGCTTGCCAGTGGCAGCTTTGGAAATGCACTGAATGGATTTTGGTGCACCAACAAAATGGTCATAAATTCACATTTTAAAAATCAAAAAGTTACGGAGTGGGTCTCTTTTAACAATAAGGTCTTACTATCTAGCTATTTCTGGTTCTTTTTTGCAAAAACACAACTTTTAAACTGCGCATTTGTTGATGACAACTGATGTGGCGTCTCAAAGCGAAGTGAAAAGGCCTGTATGTCATGAACACAGAAATTTGTTTTTGTCTCTCAGAGCTGTGACAAATTTTTTTTTTTCTCACAGCATTGGTTTGAGAGCTCTCGCAGTTTGTTCTCGACACATCGTCTGGCCACAGCTGTTTTTTTATACGGCCTCTGGCAACTTTTGTGTGATTGGTCAGAAATTTAAAATGGGTGTGGTCAATGCGGAAAAGCAGGGAGAAGAATTTGATCTCATATGTCTCATTAGATATACTGATCAGTTTGCGAGGTACCTTGTCATTGCTGTTTGTACATCTATATGAAGCAATCAGAAACATTAGTTCAACATTAAAGGGAGCAAAGAGTGAATGATGCAATACCACTACTTTAATGTAAAGCTGCATCACATGTCTCAGGAATGAAACAGAGCTTTAATCAGGCTCTTAAAGCTGAACAGAAATTCTGTTCAGCTTCTTTTTTTCTGTTGTAGAGTCTATGTTTTAGCATTGGAAATCTAACTAACTCCACTAGCTGGTTGCTAACTGCAAAAACATTTAACCAGATTTAAGAGGTTGGGCTATAGCTACACACACCTCAGACAGCAAGACAAAGAATGAGAGTATTCCACTCACTAAGATAAACTGTCATGCTGAACCTTCCAACACCCAAATCAATCTGGCAGCACATCAAAAATCACAAGAAACGATGAGTAGTTTTTGTCATCAGACATATTGAATTCAGGGATTTGATGAATCAATAAAGCTTCATCAACACATAGTTTTATAAAACACATTATTGTGTGCAATTCTTACTGTAGTCTATGCAGAACTGAAGTGCTGGTGACGTAAATTCACCAATTATATTATTTATAGGTTTTCGTCTCTTTTGTAACTCATGCCACAATAAGATGGATCATTCATAGCCAAGCACTTATTTTTGACCTGAACGGTGAACGTGTAATGATTACTAACAGGTTGTGATGAATCACAACAGGAATAAGCAGGTTTCCGTTTCCTTTCAAGTCAGATCTGTAATTATATCCCTTCAAATAAAGCCCATACTTTTAACCGATGACATTAATATGATGGTGTGTGTGTGTGTGTGTGTGTGTGTGTGTGGGGGGGGCTTGCACATCTCTGCAGACTGTAATTGTAAAACAACAACTGGAAGTGAAACCCCACACTTACTGGTCAATGTGAAGAAAATCGAAGGGCGACTACTCACATACTTCATAATGATTTCCTGTAATAATAATCATCGAGGCAAAAATGCTAAAAGATCCGATTATTTTAAGTTTTTCGCTCGTTTGTGTCCAAGTTTTGCTACTAAAGTGATGTGAGCTGTTAGAAACTACTAACAGGCTTTTTTTTCAACAATATTGAAATATTTGTGATATGTCATATGCTGCTCACACTCTTCTAGTGGAAAACATGACAGAGCACCGCCACCTTTTTTTTTTTGTGTCTCGTCCAGCATTTAGACTAGCAGAAAGATCGTCTGGATGCTGTGTTCTGCTGAGCAAATTTACTTTGCCAAGGGAAGCTTTATAGATATATTGATCTTTGACTTTCTGAAATTTTATTTTATTTCTCTATTTATTTTGCATTCTTGTTTGCATTGTAGAGTTTGTACTGCTGAACCGGACTGGAAAGGACAGAAGAAAGACAGAAAGAGAAAGAAGAGAAAACACCTCATAGGAAAAGTGAAAGGGATAAAGAGAGAGGAAAAAAAAACCCTAAAAAAAAAAGTGCCACCTTAAAAGTTGTGGCCACAACGAAGTTTTTCCTTCATAAAGGATGCTCCGGTGTACTATATGGAAAGCAGATTGGCCCTCTTTCTGTATTTGGAGATTTCGAACAGCTGTCATGGCTGTTGCTGAGATACCTCCAGGTCATTTCACTCAGCTAAGAGCGCTTATAAGCAAAATACACGGTTCAACCCAAGACATGGGGTGAGCACCAGCATCATAAACCCAGCACTGCCCTCAGTCCTCTGACCAGCATGGAGAAAATATGCAGTTTGAACATGTCTATTACACGTGAGAGGTGAACGGCTGCACCATTGGGGGGCAGCAAAGTCAAAGGCAGCCGGCTGCTGTTGATGCCTCTTATTTGGTGTGACAGGAGAAACATAGTGGAAATGAAAAATGTGACAACATCAAGCAGGGAAGAAGAAATAAGAGAAAAGAAATAAGAAAAAAGATATAAGAACAAAGTGGAGCAATGAACAGAATGTGAATAAATAACCAGCTTTATGATAACCACCATGTCAGAATGAGTTACACATTTTGTCTGCTTATTTTTATTTATTTATTTATTTTTTTTATCTAAAATCATCTTACAAACCCAAACCTGTTCTGTATGACACGACCTCCAGCATAGTAGCTCAGCATATCCTCTTTTCTTTCTTATCCTTTAGGAATCACCCTCACAGCTGCCAAGAAGGGAGAAGTTTGGAGACTTGTCAATTTCTCAGACGGCCAAACACCGAAAGCTTGATTTCCTCTGCGAGTCGTGTCTTCCCACCTCAGCATGTGAGAGTGTGAGAGGGAAACCATACAAAAGGAATTTGATTCCGGTTAATGTGTGTTACAGAGGAGGAAAAGAAAAAGAAAAGAAAAAAAAAAAACGATGGAATTTGAGGGAGTCAAGGCAGAGAAAGCAGGGAAGATGAACACAGCACATACTGCAAAATGTGTCACAATGAGCGTCTGGCTTTACATAACCCAGCACACTTCCTGAGCACACATTTAATTACAAATGGGGATTAGGGAGCAACAGCGTAGCGTTCTGAGCAGCGTTGAGAAACAAAAATGAACAGATCGTTCTAAAGTGCAGGTGGATCAGGTCCTCTCTGGGGTAAACATTGTCAAACAAGTCTCCCATGCAGCCTCGCTAGCATTTCTAACATTTCAGTCAACAGTTTGCACGTCTCTCTCCAGCTACCCACTCCTACCTCAGCCTTTTCCTGCTCCTTGTCTATGAATTTGAACCATGTCAGGGAAAACTGGTTTCCACATGCATGAAGCTGGCTGTCACCCCGCCGTGAGCCTGCCCTCTTGCATCAGAGTCACTCTTTTCCTGCTGCATGTTTGCATGGAAACTACCACAGCTGGAAACCACAAGAAACAAAATTCCCTCTACATGACCTCCAATCGCTTGGGACCTTCTGCCTGAAACCACTTTTTTTTTTTTTTTTTTTTTTTTTTTGACAAATGGCAAGAATGAGAAGATGGATGAAATGATGAATCCATTTCAGGGTGAAAAACAAAATTTTCTGTGCAGAGCTGAAGCAACAGAATCCAGCTGGATCACAGCATAGATACCGAAGCAATTATTGTGCTCAGTTTAAAATTCATTCAACCTTGCAAAGCAGATAAGTGTAAAAAGGCAACGCAGAGGAAGGACGGGGCGGTTGCTGTTTGGAGAGAATATAAGAAGGAAAAAGAAAAAAAAAAATGCAGGTCCAGGCATTTTCTGCACCCAGCACAATACAAGCAGCTTCAAATGAAAAAAAGGATTAATTTAGCACGCCTCCTGAGGCTGCAAAACCGCAAGAACAGCTCAAACACAGTCAGGCTTAGATATGTATATGCTAAGCTACGTAGCATTAGCAGGAGAAAAAAGCTGAATGAAAAGAAGCAAATTACCTCAGAAAGCATTAACAGTAAAACACATTCACTTCATATGCCCACGAGGTCACGTCTCAACAATCTGTGGCACATTAACTGATTTATTTTGACACCTACCATTGTGGAAACCCTTTCAAATTTTGTATGTATACAGAATCCACTAAAGGATGACGTGCATCTGACATGTGCATGTGGTTTTCAAAGGCTCAGCATGCACCTAAAATTTCCAGCAGTGTGTCAAACACTTGCTGGTGTCATCACATTGACTGCTGTCATCTTTTGAGACGAAAAAACTTAGAAAATATATTTTTTTTCCCCTTCATCTTGACATCATGACAGCATATATTTAATCTATTTATGTTTCTTACATGTTTAGTGATGTCAGTCATGCAATTTGCTTCTTTTATATCCACAGCTGGGGAGAAAGGAATGTATTTTGTGTTGGAAAAGAGGGAGGTAGATTTATATTTTGTAGTACACTCCTAATAAAAAGATAAAACAGTGTAACAGGCAGTTCTGTACATGTGGCATCATTTAATTCAATTCAATTCAACTTTATTTATATAGTGTCAAATCACAGCAATGCCATCTCAAGACGCTTTACAGACAGAAAAAAGAAAACATCATGAAGGCCAATTCATCATAACCTATATAAGGAAACCAGCAGATTGAGTTGGAGGGTCCAACTCAATCTCCCATCCTGAGCAAGCACACTGGCGACAGTGGGAAGGAAAAAACTCCCTTTTAACAGGAAGGAAACCTCCGGCAGAACCCGGACTGCAGAGTCAGTCTGACGGATGTCAGGTATGGGGAGATGTAAGCAGCTATTGTTCTAAATGCTGCATCAGTTTCCACATCTGGGGACAGTGAGCTTTTACGTGTTTCATACAGCGCTGTGCAATATTCTCCAGTCACCCTTTATATTTTTAGATTTCGATTTCATTTGACTTTATTAATTCGAAAACCAGTTTTGAGCTTTGATTCTCTGGGATATCTAACGTTTTTCTTTGATTGTTTTCCCTCGTCTTTATCTGTTATTATTTACAGAAGACTATCGTTTATTTGTTAAGGCACTAAACTAAGCTATGGATTATTCCTTTTTATACAACGGTCTATGAGAATTATATTGCCTACTAGTTGCATTATTTTTGTATATACACACACGTAGTTCGGCAATTTAAATCACTGCAAGATCACTCAGTTACGGCATCACCATAGCAACGCATTAATCAACTGATTCACATCAGCTGTCTTTTGACAGGTAGAAGAGAGACGTGAGCTTTAGCTAGACAACGGTTGTTTAGCTTAAAAAGTACATGGAGGCTAGCATAAAATAGTTCCTATACTTTGGCATAATTAGCGAGTTTTATAAGAAAGAAAACAAATGAAATGTTTACTGTGTGGGATCATGGCATAACCAGATTAAACAACACAGATTCATGCATTACACATTTATATTGCACTCCGCTGCGTGTCGTGGCATTCTAGACTGTGTGGTGTCTTATAACCGTCTAATGCACGACTCATCGTTGTTCAGTCCTTACGGAAATTTCCTATGACCTATGAAGGATTGAAGCAAGAATTATTCAATCAAAACGTACTAAACTCATGAGATGAACTGGCATTGTATCAACACAAAACAGAAAAGTTCATTTGGATATTTGGATGCTTTGTTACGAGTCACCTATAGTTGTATCCGTGTAGAAAACCAGAAGCATTATATTATTCTTGTACCATTTTGTTCCCAATTATCTGAAATTGTTTAAAATTGTGGCATCTGAAGAAGTGGAGAGTGAAACATAAAGGTAAAATCTACAGCAGGTTAACAGCTTCTGAATGGAATCCACCGATCTATGAAAGAACTAACACAGAACGGGAACCTTTCATTGATCCATACCGTTCACTGAAACCTGATTAGAAATGGTTTCCATGAACAAATGACTGAGATGTGCAGACCAACATATAAACTGTGTGATCTGGATCTAAAATATGTGGCATAAAGTTTACTAGAAGGACAAAAATCCTACCCTAGACAGCCAACATGTAAAGACGTGCCTGGCAAGTCCTTCAGGAACCTCAAGAAGCTGCTTTTACTTCATATACTTTGTTTTCTGAGCTCAAAAATATATATGTTATTGCCTACAAAATGGAACATCAAAAACAAACATTTTTTTCTCAAACAAGTCCAAACAGTGATTTAGAACAATAGTAAGACTATTAATAATTATTTCTTGGATGCTGCTTAGGTTTAATTACATCATTTTGCCAAATTCAGTCTTGATGTTAGACGCCAGTATCTCTCTGGCTTGCTACACATTAAAAAAAAAAGGCAGCACTCAAAACCCTGAATATTCTGCAGTCTTGAGAGCTACCAGAAAATATAACAAAGCTTGTCAAAAAGGCTTTATTACCAAATATGCACTTCGAGTCCCATTTGAGTCATGCAAACCGCTTTTTCAGCGTCTCATGTTGTTTTTTCGTGTGAATTTGCTCATGTTTCAGTAAACGACTGCAAGTATTTCTCTGTTTCTCTTTTCAGTACATGATGTAGACTGTTAGACTTTTGCATTTGAATTAAAACTAAAGTCAAATCCAGTCCTTTTTATTTATTTTAATGTTTTATCTCAGTCCCCACTGAGCTATTTAGGACATTTCATGGTCAGTTCTCAGCTATGGGGCATTAATTGTGTATGAAGTCCGGCATCTTATTTTAGGTCATCGCCATGGTGTTGGGCGCAACGTTTCCCATCCTCATTTTGTATTTAAGCTTCTTAAATCCCTAACCCCCTCCTTCCTGTGTACAGTATGTATGTCCTGCTCGACCTGTTAGACAAGGGAAACCTGGAAGTGTCACTTTTTCTGTCTGCTGGGATAAACGTCCCAGCAAAGGTGCTCATCACGCATTTAAGGTGAGAAGTAGAGTCAAGAAAATGCAATAGGGAGTTACAGAAAGGCGGCAAGAAGATCGGTCAGTGATGTATGGTGGATTTTTGTACAACAGACGGAAACAAAAGGCATCAATACAAACACGAAACTGGTTTGTTTCGGAAAAATTTCAGCTAGCTGCTAGCAAGGACGGAGGAAAATGAGAACTATTTTTACATGTACATCAAGTGACAGATGACAGCAGAGGAGAATGCTTCATCACAAAGACTTTGCCTCTGAAGAGTTCTCCGTCTTTACCTTCTGTGGGAGAAAAATCTGCTTTATAACCCTGGAAAAGTCTCTGAAAGACTCCAGCTGTGCGTCTCGTTCTACCTCAAATGCCATCAGTTAAGGAGGGAAAAAAGAAAGAAAACTGCTGGAAGGCGACTTGTTGTTCGGCGTGCACCTCGCAGCTGCACAGTTATCAACCTTGAGGTGATGTTCTTTTATTCAAAGCAAATTGTCAGCAGTAAGACGGGAGCTTTATGCATTCACAGCTCATTCATACCGCCAGTCAGACATGTGACCTCAGAGCAGAAGCCTCCAGCATCCTTTATCTTTCTTTTTTTTTCTTAGATGCCTTGAAAACTCTAATAGCCCACGAGCATAATCTCACTATGATATATTCACTTTGTGTGGGTGACACCAAATACACTAAATAGCACATACAAGCAAAACCACTGCTCACCATTACAATAAATCCCAAACACACTGTTATCCACAGTAAACTACAATGTTAATGTTTGAAGAATGTTGTAATTAAGGGTGTTAATCACAAGTCTGGCAAAAGTGGATAAGGATCAATGTATGCTGATACCATCAAACGGATCAGACGCCAGTGATTGATATGAGACGATGTAGCACGCTTAACACAACTACTTCTACAGAGATCAAATCACAAAATAGCCAAAGTATCAAAATCTAACTTTATTCCTGATTTTAATCAGATTTAAAAGGAAACTAAATAGAAGAAAGGAGAACTAGAAGAATAGAGAGAAGTTAATTCCTAATTCTTCCTCCCGCAAAAAAAAAAAAAAAAAAAAGAGAAAATGGCCAAAGAGGTAGAACTGAGAGGTGGGCTGTGAGCATGGGGGTGGATGATTGACGTCCAACAAAGTCCAATCTGCTTGTAGCTAAAAGCTAAAGGAGCTAACCGGGAGCTAACAGGCTCTAACGAGCAAACGGAGGTAATTGGGTTGAAGCTAAATCATCCTGTTAATCGGCTAAAAACCGCAGTTGTGCTACATTCAGTCTTCTTGCAGCAGGATATTGGGTACCTGTCAATCAAAAGGACACATCCCTAATTATGTCGAATTTTGGCATAATTACAGGGTGCAAACATGTTTATTACTGCTGTGAAATTGGCCTTTTTAACATGGGAGTCTGAGGATTTGCTCTGTTTTGGAGCCCCTTGTGGACAAAGGGTGAACTGCATTTTTTTCACATCTGCACTGGAGGTTGCTGCTTAGTTTGTCCATATGAGTTTTAATGGGTTCTGACCAGGTTTGGTGAGTTGCACCGGACCCATGTAGCCCCCTACCCAGCCAACAGGTCCATTTGGGCCCATGCAAGTTAAATTTGGGCTATGTGGGTAATGAGTGGGCATGAGCTTGAACTAGGCAGATTTTGCAGATTCCATGTGGTTTCAGTTACATGGGCACTATATGTGAAGCCCATGTGGGCTGTATGTGCACTGTAAAGCGATGACGGTGGGCTAAGGGGGCATAGGGGAATCCATGTTGACTGGCTAATAAGGCCCAAGATGGGCCCCAGCTGAAGCCCAGTCAGAACCAACTTTAAACTTTTACTGACAAACACAGGTGAGGCCACAGAAGAAACTGCAGACAAACCCATGTAGAACCCTTATCTGCTGCCCAGATTTGAGGCCCCCAAATGGACATCTGCTTTTTATTGTTTGTTTGGTTTGTAGTACGCATTGACCTTATATGAACACAATAACAATGAACGATCATTGTCCACTTAAATTGGCTCAACAATAATCATAATTATAATTAATGTAAAAAAAAAAAAAATAGATTGAATTGTATCTTTATGGAGCATTATGGGGACATTTTCATGAAATAATGCTAAACTGATCAGAAACATAAACTAAACAGTTTCTAATTACTCAAACATGTTCGGCTTCACAGCATGTATAAAACTGTGTAAAAAACAGATTCACAGCTATTAGAATATGCTGAAACGGGTGACTATAATGTCTAATTATGTTTTGATTATTAGAAAAAGATATTTACCAGACAATTTGGGGTTCTGTTTGTGCTGAGGGTTTTAAATGACTTGTTTTTTCCCCCCTATTAATTATAGAAATTGTCTAATATCAATGCACAGAACACAGTAAAGGTGAGTTTTGTGAACCACATACAACCTAAATAGCATGTAATAATAATTGCAATCAATACAAAATGATTTTTACAGACCTGCTAAATTATGCATGGGCTGTTAGAAGGTTCAAGGATTACGGGAGACTTTATAACATGCAAGTTTTTTTTTTTTTTTCTCCCTCTGTGGTTCGAAAAAGCGTTCAGACAAGCATCTAAATTATGCCAGTCTACCGGCGTTGGAGCAGGCTTTTAGTATATCTGAGGAGCCAAGCTCATCTGAATACAAATGTGATTGGAGAGGATCTTTTCACAATTATTAACAGCATATCAAACTGGGTGCGGAGATGTTTCACTGGGAGATCTCAGCCTTCCACATCTATCTAAAGCCTTCATTTTCATTATCTTGCCATGCTTTGTAAACAGTCGGGAAACACACGGTGAAGGACAAAATGGGCGATGAATGTCACATCCTGCAATAAAGATAAGACGCAGGCAATGTTGTGTCATTCCCCAGAGGAGAGATTTAAGGGTCTCAGACACAAAACTACGTGAGTAATATTTATGTGTTTTATTCATGTTGCTTATTGCCACTAAAAATCTAAATAGTAAAACATGTTACCTCCAAAATAAACGTGTGTTTCTTGAATCAGTGAGTAAGGAAGGAAAAGTTTGTTGATTGTAAAAGAAACTGGTGAGAATCAATGTCATTTAGTCTATGATCTGTAATTACTTGATTAAAATGTAAACGCCATCATGCAGCCTTTTGTTTTACTGCCACTGTGAGTCAACATTAAGCAAAGTAAGCAGGTAATTTCACAGTGTGTATCCTGGCATTCATGTCTTAATGAGAACGAGCACAACTGATGATATTAAAGGGGAAACAGTATGAAAAAAAATCAGCTTTTTCTATTGGCTGTCGACAATCACACCGGCTCAGGAGCACATTTTAATGGTTCCTAAAACTCCCCCGATCCTGGCAAATTCTGCAGGTCCCCGCAATTATGTCCAATCGTCTCAGCATTACACAGAGATCTCCGAGTTTCTTCACATTACAATAAATAAAATGACATCTGTAGACATTTGTGAAAGAAACACGTCACATCTTCAATCTTAAGCCACGCTTTTTTCTATGTTCTCGAGGCCCCCGAGAAGAAAATGACGTCATTTTCTTCTCGCGGTTGTGCTTGAAGACGGCTCCTAACACATCAGGTTTCCAGAAGTTTTTCTCATGGGGTTCTAGGAAGTAGCCTGTAATTGGTTGGACATTTTAGATTAGCAGGTAAACGCAGACATCACCGCCCACAGCGATCCCCGTACCGTTGCAGACGACGTTTCTCATGGCGTTTGAACTGACCAGATTGTTCTTGCAGCCCTGAGAGCAGGAACAAAGTCCTTGCTTCTCGTGTACTACGTTTCAGGCTTTAGATTCAGCGCAAAGCACAGTGCACGACGTTTCCCGTGCTATCAGAGAGGGGTTTAACTTAACTGTTTAAGTGGCGGCCTTATAACCACAAACAAACAAAACAAAAAAAGAACATACAACCCCACTACAACACTGAAATTTCCCTCTGGGATGAATAAAGTATTTCTCATTTCATTTTCATTTTGTTTCATTTCACATACAACGGCAAAACAGCGGGCCGAGGTTTGAATCCCACCCTCGGGCCTGTTGCTGCACATATTTCTCTGACCCACTTTCCTGTCAACCAGCTGTCTAATAAAGACCCCAGAGCCTAAAGCTACTTTCCCGGGGTTGACCATAAAAGTGAAGGTAAGCTGTTTTGCACCGCGGTGGAAGACGAAGGAAAGTTGTCAAACGCCGAACATTTTTTGTTCCACAAAACGCCACCAGAGACTCAATCAGTGTTCTCTGTTAGACACTGGGAGGATTTTACTTGCTTTTACTCGCCACGCCTAGATGATAAAAATCTTTTTACATGTCGCCCAGACATCTATCAGAAGAATCCGGATTGAACAGGACAGGACAGAGAACACATCGCTCCTACTGAGCCTCTTTGCACCGACTCCAGTTCAGATTTTTGATTTCGCAGCCATTTGCCGTCCTGTTAATCAGAACTTTTACAACCATAAGAGCCTTTCACAAGTTTTACATTTACATTTGTACATTTGGTTTGAACGATGGCGTTTCTGTGTAAAACTTGCATGTTCTTTGCGTGGGTCCTCCGCCTTCCTCCCACCAGCCAAAGACATGAACTTTAAGTTAATAGACCCTAAGAGGGAGTGTGAACGTGATTGGTTGTTGGCCCTGTGAGTGACTGGTGACCTGTCCATGGTGTACTCAATGATTGCTGGGACAGACTCCACCTTCCTGCGACCCTGAATTGGACAGGGTGGTTAACAAAATGGATGGACGGATGGATGACTGAGCAGTGGCCAAAAAAAAAAAAAAAGGCAAGGAATCAGGACAAGAAAAGACCCAACAGACTAAAAACCCAAAGAATAGTGACCATCAAATTATCAGTCAAGTCATTTAGTCCTCAGACTGGTTTGTGATGTCAGCTTTTAGGCGGTTTCCTGCCGATCATCATGCTGTAACCACATGCTCTGAGGGATACTGAGAACTACAGATGTCAGAAGTGTTTGACCCGCAGGAAGAAAGTGGCATCATGAAGAGGAGTAGACCACCCTTTATTCTGAAAAGGATTCGATGAACAGAGGTGTGAAACAATGAAAAAAAAAAAAAAACTGCACTTTGACAAAACACGCCACCCCCAGTTTTTCCACCCTAATCATCCGTTGAAACGAAGTGAAAATGGACTTCTCATTACACGACTGCAACAATGCTCCAGCTAGCATCACTTGTAGCGCTGCCTGGCCTCCAGTGAAACCATTAAGAGACAGGAAGCCAGTGGTGTAACAGAAGATGTCATCACTCATATGTGGTGGACACACTTCCAGCCATCAGTTCAGGCCTGGAGCCATTAGTTCCTCTCTCCACAGACAGACGGGAAAACACAGGCACTTACTGCATGTGGGCGGTGGCATCTTGTCAGGGAAAATGAAATATGCATTAGACACAATTCAATCTGTCTCCAATGGATTGGTGAGGCTATATGCGTGTATATGCAGCAGAAAGAGGAGAGTCTCAGTGGGATGCCCTGGCACTGGGCTGGCACACTGTCAGACAAACACACTTCATTACAGGCCTATTTACCTGATTAACTGAGCTACTTTATCAGCTACACAGCAGTCTGCAACCAACAACTGTCAGCAACACCCCGGCTCCATTAAAGCCCCACTCCCTCACAAAGAGACGGAAAACACAAAACTTCCCTCGCTGCGTGCCGGGCTGTTTGACTGACGGACCGACTGACTAGCTTGCTGAAACAAGTCCTACAGCAGGATGGCATTCTCCTTCACTTGGCAGCCGACAACATCAAATATGCCTCCCTGTAGTCTTGAATTAATGTCACCTCTTACAAGTTAAGACTCAAATACGACCTGAATAATCTGTTGTAGTCGAGTTCCCCTCGCGGGGAATAACATTTTAGTAACCTTTTCATGTAATGGGATGTAACAATCAAAAAGAAATAAAGCCCGGAGCCGTCTGCCAAAGACAAGAGAGGACAAAGCCCACCTTGAAACATTATCATTACAGCAGAGTAATGACTTCCTCCCGCTTTGCTTTCTGTGGATCTGACTGCAGGCTACCCAGGCAAGAAAAATCATTTTTCAGCATCACTTTTTAAAAGCACTACACCGAGCTCAACCTGCACGCCTGATTCAACCCAATTAGACGTCTCCCGCGCAGATGAGGCGAAGTTACAAAAAAATAACCCCGCTCGCACTTTTAAGCAAACGATAAAAGCTGGCGCAGCAGAAGAGGCTGAAACAGTTTAACAAAGTAAAGAAAATGATTCAGAACTGCAACTTCTGATCAATCGGAGGGTAATAGCGTGGAAGAAAGGAGAGTTTGCCTTCAAACCGTGCCGGTGCAGCTACAGCGCTGGGTTTTAGGCAAGCAGCTTCTTTTCTCTCTCGCTCGCTACCATGAGTGTCGTGGGGGCCGCTTCGAGCCAAGCTGCCCCATTTGAATTCAGATCACAAGCAGAAAAGCTTCTTTGGCAGGGCTGTGTGACTGGTCACGACCCATACAAGAAGGGTCTGCCAGGTATTATGCACCTGCGAGGGGGCCGTGGCAGCGCCAGGCCAGCTGGTAGAAAGTCACATGTGCTGATAATTTTCACTTCTTTATGCATCAGATCCATTGCATTAGACACACACACACACACACACACACACACACACACACACACAGCCCGGCTCCTGTGCTGACCCCACATCTGCTAGTGCGAAGCCGAAGAAGACCTCTGATCACAGGTGCCGTCAGGTCTCGTGGGCAGGCATGTGAAGAAAACATGCCAAACAAGAGGTTTCTGTGCATGTGTGTGTGTGTGTGTGTGCGGGTGAGGAATTAAAAGGTAGATCCGGCAGGTAAAAGTGCAAAAGAAACTAAAACAGACAAAACCATCTGTACGCTAATCCTGACGCTGTTATCGGGTGGAAAACAGAGCTGACAGCTGTGCTGTTGTCTGTTAGTTGTCGCCTGCACAATCTTTGATCCTCTGAAAGAGTCTAAAATAACTGTCAGGATGCATCTTCCTTCTGGTAAACAGAGTAAGAAAATGAGTAGCTTTTCAGCTCCCAAAGGAACGGAAGGATTTACACTGGGAGATGAGCTCTGCTCGCGACAAATATGATGACAGCATCTTCAAACTTTCGTTCCTGTGATTCCCGTTCCAAAAAAATCTGTCCCGAGTAAAATAAATAAATAAAAAAAGGCTGGAGCTACTTCTATTAGACTGCGGTTTCTGCTGCTTCTAACAAAATGGTACATGAGGTTTTCCACTTTCATCCTTGTAGACAGGGATGTTAGCAAATTAAACTATAGGATGACCCAGCTTACAACATAATATTTAAAGATGTTCAATTATTTTTTTCACCGTTATCCGGTATACTGATTTTGTCCAACTCAACAATTATCAACCATTACCAATATTTTTGGGGTTATTTGTGCCAAACAAACAAAACTATCTGCAAAGCTTTACATGACATCCCTCATATTTTGTCATTTTGAGTTAGAGGAGGTTCAGCTGAAGAGTTTGATGTATGATTTGGGCATGTTGTGTAAATATCCTCCTGACTACCAGTAGTTCAATTTGTCCTCTGTGGATGACCTTTGTAAACCTAAATATTTTCATCTCCCTGAATGCTCCTGAACTAACACCTTTTGGTCTTTAAAGAGGACATTTAGTGCTTTTAAATGGTACCTCATTTATGGCCTCCATTGCAACAAGCATGTTTTATGGGAAGAGCAAAAATGCATAATACTTTTCTTTCTGCTGATTTTTACTTGAAATTTTGTAGTTATATTTTCATTGAATATCTTATAAACACATTAAATCGTTTCTTAAATAAATAGAACTATATTTTACCACAATATTTAAAAGTTTAAGCAATGTCCTGCGTAGTGGACATTTGTAGTTACACATTTTTTTCCTGGTAGTCAGGAGGATATTTGTCATTAAAAAAGTTAAAAAAAAAAACAAAAAACAAAAAACAAAACAAACTATACCGATAATTTCCAATATTGCATTTTAATGCTGATATTGGCTGAATGCCGAATGCATACCAACTTAAAAAAAAAAAATCTTCATGTAACATTTTGACAAAATGGACTTAACGTTGCATGATGTAATTTGAGATTTGCTTGAGATTTGCTTCAGTCCCTTCTAGAGCCGCCGTGTTTTTCCACACAATGACCAGCTTTGAAAGCACCAGACCTCCGAACCAAATGACCCTCGATATTTGCAACACACGTTAAATAAACTCTGCTGACTTGCTCCCCAGACTGTTTTTAATTATTCTAAACTCTAATTTATGTGCAGATGTGTGTGTTTGAGTGTCTGGCGTGGATTGTAGACCTTGTGATACAAAACCAGTTTCCATGTCAGCAGAAAATAAAATAAAACCTTCTCGCCTTTCTCGTTCTATCAGCCAGTAGACGCTAAAAGTAAAAGAGGAACTTTATCTCATAAGATAGACGGACAGAAGCCAGAAGAATAAAAAACATAAGCAATCAGTAGAAGACTGTAAACATCCCCTTGTTCAATCCTTCTGTCAATGATGACACATTCTCCAGCTCTGAAACAACACACAACAGCGAGTTGCAGCTAAAGAAATATGATTGGTCCAGAACAAATATTCTTCCTAACTGTTCCTTGGCCACAAACACACAGCTTGGAGCTCAGCAAGATGGATTTTTTTTCTATTTTTACTATGATCTTGAGAGAATCCAGCTGCCTCACAAGCTAAACTGATTAGAGTTTACGGTAAAACATTGTGTGGAACGACTGCAGCATGCCCACAGTAACAACGGAAAGAGAAATAAACTGCAGAGCCAACATTCGATGAGACATGAGGAGCACAGATTTAAGACTATCAGGATGCCAGACATAAGTGAGATACAGTAATTGATCTTGAGTACACATGTGCTTACTGTATTTCAGCAAACCTTATTTATCAAACCTCTAATCAACATTTAAAGATCATTTTAGTTTTCATCAGGTTGTCCGAACTCTTTCTGTTTCCTTTATAGAACAAGGAATGAAAGTGAAATGGTGAGGGGTTTATTGTTACCACACCAGAACAGACAAATGACACCTTCTGATTACATGAATTTTTCACATCTCATTGTAATAACATGTTTTTACAACACAAAACTTTTCATGTTATAACGTTCATTCAGTCATTTTCTAAACTGCTCAATCCAGTTCAGAGTGGTGGAGAAGCTGGAGCCCATCCCAGCAGTAGCGAGAGGCGAGGTATGTTATAACATGATCAGTTTTATTATTAGAACATGAAAATAAATGTGATGGTCTATGAATGTGACGATGTATGATTCGTGATTTACACCTGAGTTGAGACATTTACTGTTACTGACCATCCCGGATGCGACCGTCCTGATGATGTGTTACTGCACATGTATGAACACAGTATTATTAAAAGATACAAATTATAAAGCAAAACATTAAATATTGATAGGTATAGAGAAGACTTAGGTAATTACAGAAAGTCCATTGGTCAGATGACTGTCCGACCAATCCCTGCTCCTCCTCAGCTTCATAACTCTGCTGCTGGCATCTACTCAGAACATCTGTGGTTGTTTTAAACACCTGTAAAGCTGGAACTTCATTAATCTTCACGTTTCCTTGGTCATTTGTTGTTTGAAGAGCTGGAAAACTGCAGTGTATGTGTTTAGTGGTTTTCTTCCGTTGTTAGCTGTAACTGGTTGACTTTGACTTCATTACCTCGGCCAGGGAGAGGTTGTGTTTTTATGGCAGTGTTGGTTCGTCTGTCTGTCTGTTAACAACATAAAATAAAAAGTTATGAACATATACTCCTAAAGTTTTCAGGACACCTCAAAGATGGAATAATTTTGAACAAGTAAATACATTTGGGGGTGATCCATATGGATTTAGGATTTTTCCAATGATTCCTGACCAGTGGCAGACAGGGACAAGTTTGCCACTGCAGATTTTTAACTCAACTGATAATGATATCATGGAAGATGTTAAATACACTAACAGCTAACTCAGCTTAAAGAAAATGCTCATTTCTTTAAAAAATTCTAGACTATTGTGCCCATTTGCTTCATCTCTGCTGTGTAAGGGTTTGTTTCCAGGCTTTAGGGCTCTAAATAAGATGTGGCATCTGTCCCGATGAAGGAACTAGATCGTGATAGTGGTAAAGTGAGAGTGTTGGCATGGGGTCGGTAACTGGGTGGGCTTTTGGGATTTTTCTCTGCTGAGTGACCCTATGACTTAGTGGAGGTCTGTCCTCTCGGAGTGCTTCCGATGATTCATTTTGCATTTCACTAATTCATTAATTACATAACCTTAAACAGCTTGTTCTGGTTTGAATGTTTTTACCTCCTATTCCCAAGCTGAGCTCAGTGTGCATATTCTAAAAACATTAAAAAAAATCATTGGTATAACACGGATAAAATTTTGGTAAATTGTTAAAATATAATGTTTTCTGTATCACAACTTTCGGTGGAATCAAATATTTGTCATTAATTATAGAGAATTATAGAGAAGTTTTTTCCACTGTGTAAAACAATGTGTATCTCAGTAGCCGCCAGGCTAAGAGCTGGCTGAATTCTGAAAATCAAAAGCAGAAAAGCGTCAGGGATTCTTTTATTATTTCCCTTTGAATGTAAAACACTTCAATATCCTTAACAATAGAATAACTCGGGAAAAGAAATTCCTCATGGCTCAGCTTTGAATGTGGTGCTTGGTATTTAACAAACTGAGATCCATGTCGGTAAGAACAAACAGAAAGAGGAGGCTTTCCACACCTGCAACCTTTTGGCTTGACAGTGAAACAACTTGCGATCTGGTTGTATCCCACCCCTCAATTCATAGAAGCTGAACATGGGGAGCAATGCTGAATTTGAGAAAGAAAGCATAGAAAATGAATGCATGATAGATACAAGATAGCCTTCATGAAATAACATCTTAAGAACATAACGGTTGAAGTATTTTATTTGCTTTTAATGGAATACGTTTGACACTGTAGTTTCACCGTCACAAACCCAAATAACAAACTGGTGTAAATTTCATTTTCTCTTTCGAGGTTCTTTTATATTCCTCCAACTGTTCTTCTTTCACCTGAAAATAAGTCCAAACTAAGTCAAGAAAAATGCTTTAGAAAAGTCTACAGGAAGAAATTTTCCAATTATTCTACTAACTGTGACGTCTGTTGTCTTTCTGTCCTCTTCCCCCCACACAGCAGAGGCAGATGGCTGCCTTTCCTTGAGCCGGGTTCTACTGGAGGTTTTCTTCCTGTTAAAAGGGAGTTTTTTCCTTCCCACTGTCGCCAGTGTGCTTGCTCAGGATGGGAGATTGAGTTGGAGCCTCCAACTCAATCTGTTGGTTTCCTTATATAGGCTGTTATGAATTGGCTTTTATTATGTTTTTTCCTGTCTGTAAAGTGTCTTGAGATGGCATTGCTGTGATTTGACGCTATATAAATAAAGCTGAATTGAATTGAAAGGAGAGTCTTACAATCGTTTGTGCACTTTAAAGTAGTGTTTCACAATCCCAGTCTTTAAGTGGCGCCGCCCTGCATGTTTTAGAGGCAACACTACTTCAACACACCTGAATTAAATTAATAGGCCATGAAGAGGCTTTCAAAGAACTTGATCAGGAAGCTCATTAAACGGAATCAGGTGTGCTGGAGCAGGAACACACATGCTGGGACATGGTATTTGAAGACCAGGATTGGAGAACGCTGCTTTAAAGTATCACCGTGACACCAAACAAGTGGATATTGTTGAATTAAACCTGTAAAACAACAGATGTTCCAAAAAGTTTCTGAAGCTAAGCCTTTTCATCTAAGGTGCTTTGCACTTATGAACCCATTCATGAACAAACACTTAAAGCTGTAATGGCTGCTGCGCTTACCGTACAAGGTGCTGAAGCCATTAAGATAACGTTTATGTTCTGTTTCTTGCCACTGTGGAATATATAGTGTGGGTATTATCTTCAACATTGTAGCAATATTAGCTTTAGCAAAAGTACCATTCATAGGAGAAAATTACTAATTTGCAGTGAGTAGCTTTGTTATTGCCGGGGTGGGAGATTTCAGATTTTAGGACTTTGTAGAAGAAACGCTGATGCTAAGTGAGAAATGCCCCAATGCCTCCTAAGGAAATCCAGTCGAATTAAACAGCATCAGAGAGAAAGCATGAGGCTGATCTCGGCAAACTGTTTTGAGCAAAAACAGATAAAAGAGCATATTTACATTCCAGCAGAAAGTCTCCAGCAAAGGCCGAACATTGTGATGTAAATTCATAACCTCTGTTCCGCTCACTGGGAGAGCGCTGATCCCTTATCATTTCAGGCCTTGTCTCATCATACAAGCATGATTCTTTGTTCTGCCATATAGCATGCTTGAGATCAATAGCGACTGCCATGTGTGAATACATCTCAGCGCTTGTTTGATATTGTCACCAGGGAGCTCCAGGGTCTGCTTAAAAGCATGGAGAAGGAAAATAAGCTCCTCTAACAGCATGACTAATACAGTTCCATTCGTTCCAAAGTGATGCACAATCATTTTGAGAAACAAACAAAAAATAATAAATGAAAACACCACATGCTTTTTCAAGGGAAGGGGATTTTTCATTTTAATGACGAAGGTTTTTTTATGCATACAAAAAGGTTCATCTATATTCTACAGTCAGCTGCATTGTGAAGAGCATCCTCAGTGTAGATTGCAACAATTTTTTGCCTGCATGCAGACCTTGTGTTTTTGTTAGATGAAGTGAGGATGAGGTTTGTGGCCTTCTACATTCAGGCAGCAAATCAAGGTCTGAATGAGGCCATGATAAAACAAAAGATATCCAATTCATGCTCCAATCAAATCTTTCTTTTTGCCTGTGACAGTGAGGCTGAAATAAAACCCGTTTCCTGGAAGATGTTCTGCTGGAAGCTACAAATCTAGCTCTCAGTTAATGACCTACATCTTTTCCAGCTCCCAAACTGTGGTCATAGGCCACACTTGCATAAACACCCAACAGGATGTTGGTGCTAGGAAGGTTTGTCCCATGAGAGCAACAGTCCTGCATGCTCTAGATGTTTTTCTTGTTTCAACAAAGCTGATCCAACAGAACGAGTCTGTTACGACTCCATATAACGGATGTCCAGGGGAACAAGAGGTAGCAACATTATATCAAGAAAAAACCCATTTAGCAAACAAAAGTAGATTTATTTTTAGACCCACAGGGCACAACAAGCAGCCAAGGGTGAGGGCAGGCACTCTTGATGCTTTAACAAATCACCAACAAAAACATAAATCAGAGGATTCACCAAAGGAAGCTAAAGCCAACAACAGTCGCAAGAGTGGCAAGCGGTGGCACCAAGTCCAAACCAAACACAGCTGTCATGACTGAAGCTTGATGGTGGCTTTTATGCTGGTACTCTGCAGAGATCCAACCAGTCCCATGTAGGTTGGGAGAAGTGAGAGACCAATCACCAACCAGTAATTTACTCTGAGGGTGGTGCCAAGAGGGAATCCAGGTGTAGCCAATCCCCATGGTGATTATGGCGTTGATGAGTTGATGAGATTTCAGGCCACCGGCCGAAATAGTCACTCAATAAACCTGGTATTCTGTTGGATCAATTTATTCTGTGATTCAAAGGTTGGCGGTTCAAGTCCTGCTCCAATACATTGCAGCCCCAAGGAAGACATAAGTGCTCTCTATGGGTCGGTCCCAAGCCTGAATAAATGCATAGGGTTGTCAGGAAGAGCCTCAGGGGTAAAACATGTACGGAAGTACACCGTACAAATGGGGTTTCTGTACCAAAGCCGGTGATTCGCTGCGTCGTTCCCTTCAGGGGGTAAAGCCGAAAGGAAAACAACACACTGTTTGATCAATTTAACTTGAATCAGGTTTGTTGGAGCAGGGAAACCTCAAAAAAATGCAGGACTGCTGCTTTCTAGGACTACACTTGCCTAAAACACGCAACAGGATCTGATGATGTACTTTTGCCTCTGCTATGATAGATAGTTACGCACTCTCTTTCACTGAGCTGATGCCGAGATTTTTCCAGTTGACCTATGAAAAGATTCCCAGACAAAAAGATCCTGCAGATATTTCAGCTCGTACCATAATGGTACCAAGATGAGCTGTCAATTGGACAGCTCTCCAACTCAGCATATTTAGTAAAGGTTGTGTGTTTTAATGCCATCTTTTTATGTTAAAAAAATACATGCTATCGTATATTTATTTCATGCTATGCATGTATTAGGGAAGGGTATTTGAAACAAAAATGCCTTTATAAATAACTGACAATTCATTGTATGCCCCCACATGCTGGTACTTTCTATCAATCCCTTTGTACAATAGCTGTGGGAAGCACATCACAGGTTTTTCAGCAGTATGTGTGACTTTGGCATGACTTTAGTCTGTAGAACAACTGTATTTTCCAGTTCAGTAGATAATAACATGCATGACATGACCTCATTTTTATCTCTGTCCATGCAGCAGTGGCGAGAGACAGCTTTTCAACACAGGCGCACAGAGTGTGCAGCTTACCTACAGTATCATCATACAGTTGCTTGAGTCTTGCGTTCATACTTTTCTTGAAATACAAATTCCATTAAACTTCAAAAATCTTTTCCAAAGAAAATGGCTGGGAAGCGCGTCTTTAGCTTTCATCTTTAAGATGAGGATGGATACTTGCCCTTAACATCAAACTGCGACTAGTGTCAGGTCTATTGGATGACTCACTGTCAAACAACTGTCCACCCTCGTTGTGCACTCACAACAGTTAGTATATATCATGGCGTTAATTCACAAAGACTGGAATGGCAACTGTGTCTCAGAAAACAGGTTTATCAGGATTTGCTAGTCTGTGCAATCTAATCCAGTCAGATGTGTACACATACTAAATATTATGGCATCACGCTGCTCAAGCAGAGATTTTATTGTTCTATATTTCACAAAAACATTCCAAAACAGTGTTAATTGTATTAAGAGGTAGTACTTCTCCCAATACTACTCATAGAATAGCTGTGTCTTTTAAACACAATGTTTCTTCACCAAGCACTCTGTTGGTTCAAAGTGAAGCCTACGTGGAAGTGCCAAAAACCACAGTTCACCCCTCGTCCACTAGGGGGAGCAAATCCCCATAGAGTCCCATGTTAAAAACAACTTCACAGCAGAAGTAACCATGTTTACAGCATTGTACAAAAAGATTTTAGGTTTAAAAGGTCAGGCTTACCTTCATGACAACTCTGGGGGCAGTGAACTTTTTTATAACTCCATCCATTCCTTTTCTTAAGCGCTAAGTCCAATTCAGGATTGCGGGAAGCTGGAGCATATCCATTTATAAATATTTTCATCTAGAAATTCAGCACCGTTAGGGGTTTGTCCTTTTGATTGACAGGTACCAGATATCTCACTGAAAGAAGGCAGAGTGTAGCACAACCACAGTTTTTAGCCACCTAACACCATGACTTAGTTTTAGTATGCCTTCCTCCGTTACCTGGTTAGTTCCTGTTAGCTTCCGGTTAGCTCAGGTTAGCTTTTAGCTACAGGCAGGTCAGAGTTTGATAGATGTCAATCATCCACCACCACGCTTCAGCTCTACCTCTTTGTCTATTTTTGTATTTTCATGGAGAGACGACACTGCCAAGATGGCAACGGTGGGAACGACCAATGAGCTTCAATTCAGCTCTTCAGAAACCTACTGGTGACGTCACGGAGGCTCCATCCATCTTTTATGCAAAGTGTATGGAATTCACCAAAAAAGTGTAACTCCAATGGCATTAAATGGTGTTTTTTGGCCTCTTCCTTTCAGAGAACCAAGAATTGTAAGCTACTACGCCTCATTACAGATTTACTTTCTGCCCGTCTTTTTACAAATTATTGACTAAATCTGCATGTCGTCTGTCTGTGCTGAGGAGTTGTAGCATTTTTATACTGTACCGCAATTTGCGGTGCAATTTATCCCAATACCTGAACTGGCATGCATGGATGTATACTACAGCAGTGTTTTTAAGCAAGAAATTTAAATCCAGAGGCTATTAGCAATATCAGCACATTTAATTTTCCAGCTCAAGTCTCACAATGGAGAGTAGAAATCAATTGCTGAACAGACTGAAGCTTTCGTCTACAGCCAGCAGAAATCCTGTGGGTTATCACACAGCGGCAACGGCACTCGTTGAATGCAGATATATGACCACTCAGAGACCAATGTCTGAGACGGAGGGGAAGGAGAACAGGACAGGAGAGGAATTATAGGAGAGCGTGCAGCAATTGGGGGTGTATAACTTCATGTTTTCTTTCTTCAAGGGTGAAAAGGAGACATGCTGGCACTGTTTTTGCGCTTCAAAGCCACTACGTGACTGGTTTCTTTCTTTTCATGTTTTCTGGGAATAAAACTTCTTGATAGAGCGAGCTTAGATAGGTTTGCTAAGAAAAGATGAATTTGATCAGAGAGACACAATTCTCACAAGTAAGCTCCAACCAAAGTTTCAGCTGTCTAAAATATTATCTTCATATATGTAATGTAAATACAGATTTATATCAATTTACTTCATTTTTTTACTGTTATAACCTGTTTCTATGATCTCACTGCTGCATACCTCTGATTACCTTCCTGTTGCTGTTCCATCATCTCCACCCAGTCTGAATCAGACTGGTCAGTATGCCTCTGATCTCTGACATCAACCAGACATTTAGGCCCAGACAACTGCAGCTCACTGGCTATTTTCTCTTATCGAACCCTAGAGATGGTTGTGTGTGAAAATTCCAGTAGACCAGCAGTTTCTGAAATTCTCACACAACAACCAAACCACATTCAAAGTCACTTAAATCCCATTTCTTCCTCGTTCGGATGCTCAGATTGAACTTCAACAAGTTGTCTTGACCAAAACACACCGAGTTGCTGCCATTGTTGATCAGCATCTGAACCAAAGAAAGTGGTTGGTCGCTGTAAACTAGGGATGCTCTGATCCACTTTTTGGGAGTTCCGATCCAATACAGATATCTGAAATTTGAATATCTGCCATACCGATATTTGCCGATACCAAATCTGTTTATGTGAACTATTTATGTGACTATGGTTATTATTTTGAAAGTTACCTCACCAATAGAAGTACAATAACATTACAGATATAACCATTTCAACAAGTTTTATTTTGATTTGGCACATTATACCTAACTACAACTATACATGTGTGATTTTGAAACAAAGATACAGCTTTTAGTGCAGTCTTCCTCATTGTGCGGCTTACTGACTCTTGACTTGCGGCTCGTGAAGCAGCCACTGGCTTTCTGAAAATGCTATCTAAACAAGTCATAATGATCCTCAACAGTGCAGTTCTCTCCACAAACAAGAGCTGCAGGCTGCTTGCAAAAACTTAGCCCTAAATGACCCTGTCAGTTGCCAGTTTTGGCTAATTTCAGCTGCACTGACCTCAGCCAAAGAGGTGCTCTGTCGGTAGCTCCGTATATATATTGAAAAAGAAACGCCCACATTCTGGAGGCATTATTGTATTTTCACCATATACTGTTGCATAAGAATGCCATTACTCCTTGCAATATTTAGGATAACCATTCCTTGCTAAAAAGCTGAATGCTACTGATTTGGCAACGTAGCAGGATAAGTAGCGTGGGAATGCTTTGTTTGGGGGTGGCGGCTCTCCTCTTGTCTTAGTATACTGAATGTGGCTCTTGTTGAATTAACAGTGAGGATCACTGTTTTAGTGTAACAAAAAATGTCACATTTTGACACTCAATTTATTTCTTTTAAAACATGTCCAAAGCATGTCATAAAACACATCTGTGCTAGCTTGACTAGTGCGGTGTCGGTTGTGGTATCGGTACACTCTTAGTCATACCAAGTACGAGTACACACGCTTGGTATGGAGCCGATACCTATACTGGTATCGGTATCGTTGCATCCCTACGGTAAACCATTTCATTTCTTCGCATTCACAAATAGAAAATGCTTTCATCTTCATCTGTATGTGTCCTCCATGTTGATATCCTCCATTGGCTTTGTTAATAACATATAACGATCCCTCCTCCTATAGTCACACTTACTTCTAACAGTAACGACCTGCTCTCCAGATGCTCATTATGCCTCACACAAGTACGATTCGTTACAGGCTTCGGGTTCTTAGGAGAGAACTTAAAGCCCTAAACTGAACCGTGCAAACCTCTGTAAAATTGTGAAAAAGCCAAGAACAATCTGAACAATGCTCCAATAACACACTCTCCCACAGCTAGGAGTGTCCCTGTCTCCTCTGCCTCATAAAAACTTCATGCAGCCAATCTTTTAAAGCTCAGACAAGGAGAGCCCATTTCACCAACTGGAAGAAGTTCAATTTCTCTCCTCAAAAAAAAAAAAAATAAATAAAATAAAATAAAGAAAAATCTTCCACTTGGCAGAAAAAGTGAAATCCTATTAAATCTTTCAGCAAAGCTTCCATAAATAATTTGAGGGAACAATCCCAAGTCACACTTCTGGCTTTCTGCTAACACAGAGAGCTGTCCACTTCTTTCTAAAAGCTATTGTTAGCCAACAGCAGCTACAATGCTGTCAGTTTGCAGCAATATCTGAAGGAGCTGGAAAGATATTTCAATTCAACTGCACTGTCAATGTTTTGATTGCTGAATCGTAATGTAGTGCAAAACCGTTCTATAAGCACACTGATGAAATGGCTTTCAGCACCTGAAAGGAGCTGCTTTACTCTCTTTTATAAATAATCAATAAACCTTGTGGCTAACCCAATAAAATTTCATTGAGACATCGCTGTAAGCCAGCAAACAAAAAGCAGACATAGAAAATGAGTAAAGAGGAGCCTCACCTCTCTCACAGGTACTATCCCAGAAGCCAGTCCCGGTGCAGTCACAGATGAAGCGGTTCCACCCCTCCTTGCACACCCCGCTGTTCTTGCAGGGGTTGCCGTCGCACTGCTTCCCCGTCACCTTACTGCAGGAGAACTTGATGCCAGTCACATTCTGCGTCTGAGCTATCTGACGGATGTCCTTGCTGCGTCCGTCGATGAACAGATCCCGCACGCAGCCCACATAGCCGTAGTTGAGCATGGCAGTCCAGAGCTCGGTGGGGAGCACCAAACCAACTCGGCTGTCTGGAAGACCACCCAGATACAGGTCTCCTTCCAGGTCCAAGATCTCATTTTCCCCACTGGCTGTGAAAGGGGTCCTGCGGCTGTTTACTGAGATTATCCCTACAGGGGGGAAAAAGGCAAGAACAAAAATAAAATGACTGTAATTTTAACCCGATTCTTGTTGATCCTTTTTTTTTTTTCTTTTAAATCAGATTTAGTAATAATTCTCTTGCTGCCACAGAAAATCCTACTTGTTTCTGTTCATTTACTTTAAATGTTTTGGAAATAAAAGGGGTATTTTAGCCCATATGTATTGTAGGCTAAAAGCACTTTGTCACCTTGGCAAAATAATGGAAAGTCTTTTTTTTCCCCAAGTTTTTCTAAAAACCACAAACGACTGATTCCTTTTAGATGTGACAAACCTGAAGAAAAGGTGAATGGTTAGAGTTAAAGGGTTAAATAGATACTTTAAATTATCTGACAAATCTATTTTTATTCATCAAAATGAGGTCAAAAGTGAAAATTGTAGATGTCGTAGGACAAGCCATGTGAAAGGAGAGCTGTGTGGACATGTAGCAGAAGCTGATCACACAGCGTACAGCTCTGCACAAATACCTGGTCTGAGCAGGGGCATGTTTATCAATCTGCACTGCAAAGTTTGCCAACTTCATATCTCTATTTCATGTGTGAGTATTTTACAAACCTTACCCCAAAATAATAAACACTACTTTCTGTAAAATGTGCTTTACTAGAGTACATCTTTCTGACTAAAAAGAGAAAAATATCCAGACTGCTCCTTTCAATATTTTACTGAGGTCATCTACGCATAGCAGGTAAAAAAGAAGAAATCCCTTTTATTTCACAGTCCCGATTTAAATTGCATGATAACTGTGAAATATGACTTCTCCCACATAACGTTATATTCACCTTGCAGCCAGGCAGCGAGCTCCGAGCTACAGCTCTTTGTGGACATGAAAGTTAATTCACTCGCAACTCCTATTAACATTTAACTCAAGCCACAAGTGTGATTATGCCCGTTCTTAACCATCTTTCAGTCTGGTATCCATTTATCTGTCTCATTCCTGTTTTTTCCTGTGAAAAATCCAACTTTCTGCTCCGCTATCGCACTCGGGGGCTGTGCAGGTGATTAATCAAAGCAGCGAGCTCTGACACACGGCTAAATTGGCTGCTCTAACCTGATATATAACACGAGCTGGAACACCGACTAACACAGCCGTGTTCTCTGGAGGATCTCACCGAATGCAGAGATTGTGTTGGGTTTGGAGCTCAAGGCAAAAAGAAGTTTCTAACCCCCCCCCCCCTTTTTTTAATGTAATCTTCTTCTCATACTTTCTGTGTATTACGCTGTGTTTTGAGGTCAGAGGACGTATGAATGGAAGGAAGCCAGGCGGAAATGGACTCAGTGGCTAGTTAGAGAGAGGAATGGCTTCATCCTGGCAATAAATCATAGTTAAAACAACTACAATAAGGATGTAGTTGTGATGCAGGAAAGCTGAAGTAAGTCTGAACAGAATTACATCTCTGAGTCTTGCAGCAGGCGTAAGCTCTTTCTGTGTCATTCTTAATTTAGATGATTGATCAGTCACACAAGACGTGAAGACGTTCAGCCTTAATGACATTAGTGTGTGTGTGTTTTTTTTTTTACCTATTTGTAATGAATGGTCTGAGAAATTTCAGTAAATATCAGTGACTAATTTACAACCTGCCAGATTTGAAAATTTTCTTGCATATTTAGATTTATCCAATTATGACTTTAAAGGCAGAGTAAGTAAGATTTCAAGGCGATTCTTTCCACCACCAGGTGGCAAACACCAGGTCGTGAGCAAAACCACAAAACTGCTACCTCCACAAACGACCACAGGTTGGCAGTAATGTGCAAAACTGACCCCTCATCCCTCCTCCTTGCCAGCTCCAATGAGGGCAGGAATTGCTTGTGAGCTGTAGCTCAGAGCCGCTCTCTAATAAATGGGCTTATACTCCCCCTACTGGTGGAAAAAAGTACTTTTTTTTTTACTGGTCGGAAAACATTCAAGGGTCTTTGTCATTAATTGAACTTGTAATTTAATAAAGCATCAAATATGGACAGACTGGAACCTACATGTTTAAAAAAACTATCTAATTATAATTGTAGTTATATTTTTAGCTAATTTATTTTGAAAATATAGAAAATCTTACATACTCCACCTTTAAGGGAGAGATATCACGTCTTGTTTTTCCCTCGGTTTGGCACAATTTCCTGATGTCTGAATGAAACATGTGCAACATGCTTTGGTTCAAGTACCATAGATACAGAAGTAATTGTACTTTGAAGAAATAATTTCATAATTTACTGCTTTTTGCAACTGATTTATAACCAAAAAGTGGACAACTAAAGTCATCAATCCTTTGATGCAAGTTATTATAATATCATAGCATACAGTGCAGTAAGTGTGAGGGCTCACACTGGCACGCAGAGTAGCATGCATCAGACCGGAGTGAGCTGTCTTTGAACATCAGATAGACCACCTCATTGCCAGCTTTTAAATCCTCTCTTAAAACACAACTTTTCTCTTTGGCTTTTAAATCAGTTTGAGAGGCTGCTTATAATATTTTACTGTTTTCAACCCTTACTTTTTTTATTTTGATTTTAATTTGTTAATTCTATGCATTTAAAGTTCTCCTGTGTTTTAACGATTTTATGTGGCTATATGTGTGTGTGTGGCCAATCATGATTGCTTTTAACGTGCTCTATAAATAAAGATGAGTTGCGCTGAGTTGAGAGCAATTCAGTTTTCCTAATCTTTGGTTTAGAATTTAGTGCTTTCCAGTTTTTCAATTTCTCAGTCACGTAAATTCAGTCCTTTTTGCTCTGCTTATGTTTTTAGCAGTTAATGTTGCTTAAATGAGCCGTGACCAACGTAAACTAGTTCTTTTGTTATCATTGGAGGTTGGTGCTATCATCAGCGAATTGGAAATAACAATTTCCAGTTTCTGATGAATATCATTGTTAAATTACAATATTAAATTGGATTTTCTAACATTGGAAGAAAACACAAGCCAAAATACCAGCTCATGTCCAAGCTGCTCGTTCATTCCTAAAGGTAAAATATAAAATAGCAACACAAAGCAGGAGGGGAGAAACTCCAACGTCTGACTTCTGAGATACGACAAATGCAGCAGAGTTTGGACCAAAAGGCGCATTATATAACTTTCTGACCTTAAAACTCCACATTCTGGCTTGTGTGATGACAGTGTGACATCTATCATGTGCATTTCTGGAGCCACTGCTGCCCAGCAGCATCCCTAGTCTGAGAAACTGCGCTAGACAACTTCATCATCCGGGACACTGTGTGACGTAGCAGCAGAGTTTCCGATCACACGTTAGAAAACAGATAAAAACACGTGTGCACCTTTGCTGACTCAGCAAAGAAACGCACAAATATTAAAAGAGCGAAAGGGACATAACAAGAGTCAATGTATGATCGTCTTTTGCTAGTTTGAGAGAGCTAACAGGTCAGGTAGGATGCAAGATGGATGCCTAATTAGCTGTCGATAGGGGACATGTGATGGGGAAATGGCAAAAGTTCGGTAGAGTGTGTTTAAAACTGGAGGTAAAGAAGTGGAGATTGAATATTCCTACGCCGAGTTTTGTGTTTTTCTTTATATTAGTGTCCAATTCTGTACTTTAGGATATCCTGTCAAGCATAATACTTCCACCTCTTTACTAACGATTAGTCAGCTTCTGAGAATTTGTTTGTTTCCTTTTTGGTGTGAAGAAAAAGGCAAAGTATCATGAATTGTGCTGGAAGTTCCCTCCACTGACTGAAGTCATTTTTATTTTGTGTGTTTCTGAAACTGTGTGAGAGCGAAGACGAAATGAAAGTAGTGACATTAATAAGTCTCCAGTGCCTTCCCAAAGCACAGAGCTGTGGCAGCAATATTTAACATTATGTGGCGTTTCAGTTGCTGCAGTTGGAAAACAAGACAACTGACTTATGTTTCTCATTATAGTGTGTGTGAGATTTTTCTTCCTTTCATCCTTCCTCCATCCATACCTGAGCGACCATCCCTTTGGATGTCCACATGGTGCCAGACGCCATCGTTGACTTTGGCCTGGGTGGCCTTCACCTTGATGGTCCCAGAGCCCATATCAAGCAGCAGGTACAGCCCTCCATCCAGCAGCTCCACTGCGAAGAAGTCCACTTTGTTGTTCTTCTGGCCCTTCGCATCCCGCCGGTCCTGAGGCTTACCGTGGGTGAAGAGGATGAGCCCGTTGGGTTCAGATGTGCGGAAGTCAAAGGAGATGGAGCCCACACGTTTGGTGTTCCATTTTGGCAAAGGCAGATAGGAATCCGGGGTCTCGAAGTTGATGGGGTCAAGGGTGGGAACGTTTTCGCACTTGAAGACAACGTCGCCTTGGAGTTTCATCTTGGGGTCAACAATGCGGGCAAGACGGGAGAGCTCCAACCGGATATCGTTGTTCTTATACACCACCTGCGGAGGACATGCAAGGAGGATTAACAGACTTCTGAAGCATATTTTAAAGCATTGTGGTTTTTTTTTAAATTTTTAATTCCCATGCTGCTGTAGAAGATAGGGTGGCCAGATGTCACGCTTTGTGCGGGATAGTCCCGCATTTCTATTACTTTTCACATGTCCTACAAAATGGGGCACTGCCCCGCATTGTTACGACCAGGTTTCACTTTTGTGAAGGTAAAAAAAAAAAAAAAAAAATAACTGGCTTTTACTAAGTGTGTGTCGCAAATTATTTGATAGCTGTCACATCACACCGCCTGCTGATTTGAGTTACCCTCATGTCAATCAAACTAGGAGGCGGGACTTAATGCACATCTAAGATGCACAGGTGCACCCACTAACGAAAATAAATAAATAAATACTTTGATCACGGAGGACAGGGAGACAACTGCAGGGCAGAAAAAAAGAAAGCGTTGTTACAACAAAGACTGGGAAATCATATGTTTCTGGGTTAAACCTGTTCGAGGAGACTGTGAGAGGGTTTGTCAAAGTAATTTTTCTGTGTCACACGGCGAAGAATATGACATGAATCGGCACAAAAATCCGAGTCACCAAAAACGCGCTACTCACAGGGAGGCTTTATAATAACAGATTTGTTATGTTTGGGTAGTGCTTTTATTACCAAAGAGCAGAATAGAAAGTATATCTTTTTTAAAACTTTGTCATGGCAGAGTGGAATGTCACATTGTCCCACATTTTCACTCTTTGTCCCACATTTGGTGAGAAAAGATCTGGTCACCCTAGTAGAAGATGATGCTCCGGCTCCACCATGGTTGAAAATCTAATGTCATTTTGATAAAAATAAATTGTACTTCATGGTAAACTGGGATATCATAAGGGATCGTGCTCTGGTGTTATTACATACTGCACATTCGAGGAAAGCAGGGTCAATAAAAGTAATATCTTCTAAGGTTTGTTTGTCTCAGTGATTTTCGATTTTATCTCCATTTTATTCATGAAGAGAAAGAGACTGTAAACACATGCATGAGTAATTTTTTGTTCGACTGAACACCTGTCTTATCGAGTGAGGTGTGAGAATTGCTTTCTAATTTACTGGTGAGCCAGTCTTTGTAATGTTATAAAATTCCAGTCTGCATTAATTGAAAGTGAAAGCTCCTGGGAGGATGTCTGACTGAGAGACTCTGACTAATATCATGCTTGTTTCCCTACAATGGATTCACACCAAACCTTTAATGCATCAAAGTAGAAATCGGCATCGTATAAAAGTCAAATCTAACAAAATGTCATAGAAAAATAAGGGAAAAAAATATTGTCCAATGGAATCCACTGAGGTAGAAAATTAATGTTTCTTTTCTGGTTTCTTTTTCTGGTTTATAGGGTGGTGTGTGTACAGGAAACAGCAACGGTGTTAGTAGGAACACAGCTGTCAGCAAGCAGATTTTTACTGCTGTGGGATTACTGATAATCCTGCAAGATCTGATAGTAAATCAACACAGGTGACCTCAGCTCTGGGGACGACTGATGAGCACGGGGCAAAGAGGCAGAAGAAAAAACAAAAAACAAGGGGAGACACAAGATTAGATTAAAAGAAGAAAACTGACAAAAGAGGGATGTAAACTGCATGAGACATAGAACATTTCAACAGGCAAAACAGAAGGAAAAGAGGGTAAAAATCTGTGAAAATGGCCTGATGAGAAGGAGAGTGTGTGTACATGTCAGTACTGTTAAGGTTCGATGTTATCTCCTGAACACGGTGGGGATATTATACCTACTAATGCAAGCTAATGCTTTACAGGAAATGTACTTACTTATGATGTCAATTTGATTTTACACACAGTAAACAACACTTTTTACAAGAAGTACCTTAAAACTGAAACACAATCTTTGACTTTAAGGAAAACCACACACGAGGGACCTCTTTCAGCTTGCTCTGTATCAACAGCTGGGGGCTAGTGCAGAAAACGGCATACTCAAAAAACGAGAGAAAGAAAATCTCATTTACAAATATATAGGAGTCCGTGCACACACACACATTCTCAGCCAATGTCCCTTTTATAAATCAAAGACCACCTAGAAATGTGAATCACATGGATTTTATTCACAACCCACAGAAATCAACATGTTTATGGTTTGTGCACAGGGTCCCTTTGAGGAAGCACTTATGGATGTGCAGATGTTTTTTTGTTTTTTTTTGTTTTTTTTTTCAAACCAGCAATAAAACAATCACAGGGCATGCTGTGATGGCAGCGTGGAAAATATATGTAAAAGTCTACAGAAGGAAATCTAATCTTGTGCGTATCCTTAAACACAATTGGGTGTTTTCCTCATTTTAATTAAATACATATAAAGTAAAAAGTAGTTATTTATTGGAGAATATAAAAAGACCTCAGAGAGGCAGGAGGACTAAATCCAAAGGAATTGGTAAATAGCAATCTTAAGGCTGGACTACAACAGCCTATGGCCACTGTAACTTGCTGTCATTTACTATTGGGTCAATAAGTCGCATCATTTATTGCTGTAAAAGGAAATTCAACAGCATAGTGGTGTAGTGTAGATGCCCCGTATGGCAAAATGTCTCAGTAAATGTACACTGTGTGTGCTGGGTTTTAAACAATATTAAAAAGTTAAGGAAAATCTGGTCTTTAATGATGGTTTTAAAACGCAGCTACTACATTTTGGCAGATTTTCACACTTTGGCCTTCCTATAGAAAATGCTAATTCATCAGCCTTCACCATCCGTCTTCCATTTTCTCTCTTCTCTGAGCTCTCTGCAGCAGGTAAAAGTCAGTCCAATGCTGATGTGCCTTAGCGCTTGCTCTGTAAAGCTTCCAGTCATGTTCTCTTGAGTTTCCTTTCTGACTCAGCCATTGTGAATGTTCAAAGGTGTGAGCGTGTTGATATCCAGTTTCTGGCACATGGCATGGTGCCGTAGAGCATAGTACAGCTGTCAGGTGATGCTCAAGGCTGAAAAATGTTGTTTCTAAGCACACAGTGGAGGAATCTGTTTATGAATGTAAGTGTGACATTAAAACAAATATTACTTTAATTAAGACCACAAAAGAAGATAGACCCTGTCAGGAGCTTTGATTGGAACAGAAAATAGAATAAGAAGCATAATCCATATATTGAGCTCAAGTAAATACAAATACTGTAAGTTGGTTTACTTCAGTTTGGTAACATCACAATGGCAGAATATACGAGAAAATATAATGTGAATTAATCTGCTTGATCTTGTTTTGTTGCACAGAGCTGAAATGAAGGTAAACTAGTTTACCAAATAGATATGCCAAATAGAGCACTTTGCTCTCAGACTGCAGGTTTACTGGTGGTTCCCAGAGTCTCAAAGAGTACTATGGGAGGAAGGGCCTTTAGCTATCAGGCTCCTCTCTTATGGAACCAGCTCCCACTGTGGGTTCGGGAGGCAGACTCCCTCCACACCTTTAAGATCGAGCTGAAAACCTTCCTTTTCCATGATTCTTATAGTTAGGATATGAGCATCTCCTGAGTTGGAGTCTGCATGTACGGGACCCAACTGTCCAGGTTATCCTCTTTGCTCTTATAGTTATGGGTAGTCTAGCCAACCTTTACTTATGTAGCAATGGGGATATTACCTGATGCACTGAGATCTACCTCACTCTATTTCTCTAATATATTAATGTATAAATATATGCCAAGGTTCCTGTCCCTAACTTATTTCTCCTTTTTTCCGCAGGTCTTCCTGAATAAGTGCAGTTGTACATGTTGTTCTGTCTTTCCTGTCCTCTCCACCCCAACCAGTCGAGGCAGATGGCTGCCCTCCCTGAGCCGGGTTCTGCTGGAGGTTTTCTTCTGTTAAAGGGGAGTTTTTTCCTTCAAACTGTCGCTGCTTGCATGCTCGGGATGGGGGATTGGATCGAAGTCATGACTCGATGCAATCAGTTGGTTTCTATTAAAGGGTATGTATGAATTAGCTCGAAATGATGTGTATGTTGATTTGTGTATGTAAAGTGCCCTGTGACAATATTGTTGTAAAGTGGCGCTATACAAATAAAGTTGAATTGAATTGAATAGTTACACTGATCCTGGAGATGCAAATAATTCAGATAAAATATACAAAAAGAAGATAAACACAAAAACAATACAAACTGACTTCAAGTCTCAATCATTTTCCGATCTATTGCATGTCAGACTGCAGTGTTTATGTGCGACAAAGTGACTCTTCTATGCTAGTTCTTTTTTTTTTTTTCTGTGTTTGCTCCACAGCTAATCTCTAGATGTGATGACAGAGTTCTCTGGCTATTATCCATCAGTAGCAGTGAAATCTACAGTAACTCAAACTAGTTGAATCCGGAGCAGATTGTGCTGTCATAAATTAGCTGAAGAAAAACATAACAAACAAATAAACAAAAAACAAGATGACAGATTGTTTAACCACTGTTACTGATCTCTTTGAAACACTGATGTGTGTATTCCTCTAAATCACAACACCTTGTATTCCACTTCCAGGCTTCTCTCAGGTAAGAAGAAAAAGACACTTTAATGCTGCTCATTTGCAACAGAGAACTTATTTGAAGTGTTGCAATGGCCGCCGCAGATTACTTGGATGGAAATCCCTCAGATTAATAAAAGCCAAGCAGAACTTTTTCAACATAACTATGATTAGTTATTGCTGTAGAAAACTTTGTCTTTAACGGGTCACTCATCCACCCTTATAACCTTGAGCTCTACAAACAGCGAGGCTGCAGCAGCATTGCTCTAATTTCCAACCAGTTGTCCCTTTTCCACTCTGGGATTATGATTTTGTTTGCCCCTCTGCAGGCTGATCAATAAGATAATGAAAATGATGTTACTAAAAACGAAGTGACTACAGCTGTATGTACATCATATTTTCTTTGTTATGGCTGCACTTTGCCACACTATCCTTTAGCCTATCAAAAGCCAAATAGAGCCCATTCATAATGCACACACAGGGGACTAAAACGACCCCATATAAAGCCAAGATCTTCCATCTCTGCTCCGGGATGGTGTATTGATCGAGGCTTGGTGAGGCTATAAGGAGACGGGTGAGGGTCAGCAGTTGGTTAGAAAAAAATGGCGTTTGTGTACATAGACACTAATACGTAAACAATCTCCACCCTAATCTACTTCAGATCAGTGCTCATGTCCCTTTGGCCTCATCTGCAGCTGCTGTCAGCTGCTGATTTAACCCCAGTGTTAATGAAGCAGGATGGTAATTCCACTGACGTGCTGAGAAAACACACACACATATGGCGCTTGTGAAGATTTGCAGATGAGACATAAAGGCACAACAAATACAAGTGCACACATTTAAATGTGCAAACACAGAAAAGAATTTCATACATGCTGAAAGTGATACGATTATTCTAACAGGGATAGATAACGATTTTCAAATAGCCATTTTGTTATAAGAAATCCAACATTTTGCTGCTATTTTTGTTGGTTTTTACCAGTTATGTGTTGCTACTGGTATACAGCGGGGTTAATTTTCTAAGCTGTCAACCACATTGCTAGGCTCTGGTGCAAAGTGTGTGGTGATGCATAATTTAGTGCTAACATACAATAAATATCTGAAATATGACAAGCCAGTGACAGCAACTGGCAAGTTTTAAAAACGAGGTCCTGCTTAACCTGTGCAAAGTAAAGGTAGCATGCATACGCCTAGCAGCATGTGCAGTCAGCTGAGAGTAAAGCATCCAACAGAAAATCCATCCACAAATACGCAGTCAGGAAGTTTGATGTCAGACGTAAAGAGCAAATACAAGACCTCAAGTCAAAGACGATGGCTAAAGACATGCTTCCTGTCAGTTCTGGTGGAGGTGAAGTGTTTTTTTTTTTAAGTTTAATGGAATTCATAATGTTCATGTATGTCACTGACGGACAAACATAGGATTGTTTCTCCATGTTGAGGGAGAAAGTGCTGCGAGTGCCGTGTTTTCAGTGGTTCTGTGGTGACCATTGCCTTTTTCATTGTTGTCTTATAGAGAAGATGCAACCAGCAGGACCACATGCAGATCTCAGCTGCACCAGCAGCTCTAATGACCAGCACACAAAACAGAAATTAGCTAACAGAATTTCCTATACTGCTTCCTAGCTTGGAGGCAGCGCAGGTGATAAACATCATGGGGAATGGTGAGTCCTCTGCAGAATGTTTTGCAAGGGGATGTGGATGACCTTGGTTTCGAAGGACAGTTAGGCTTTGTGTGTGCAGATGGAAAGATTTCTGTATTTGCAGAGGTGCAACATCAGCGAGATGAACAAGATATTGAGCCTGTGAGGAGGTACACCTGAGAATTCATGCAGAAAGAGGTATTGACTGCATACATAGCGAGGAAAGGTTTTGCATGCAATAATACCACTCTACATTAGACTCCGATATGCAGGTGAGGAATTTAACAAGGTTGTGACTGATTATCACAATCTGATATAATGCGTTATTATACCACACATTCAGCCACAACATTAAGAGCTGTTTACTCTTTTCACACTGTAACCACAATCTTATTCAGTAAAGATTTTCGCGATTTTTTTTCAATTATTTATGCATTTTCTTTTACTGGTTTTTATCTTTTTACATGTTTAATTTGACAACTGCCTTTTACTTTCATCATGCCTACAATAAATTAATTTAACAGAGACAAACCCAGACAGGTTAAAAAAAAAATTCAGACTGAAAATATATCAACAACTGATATTTAATTAACTTTGGCATTTTCGGAACAATGGTGTAGTTGCAGTCGAAAATTTGTAGACTCACCAGTCTATGCATGCATCCATTTGCTAAATGCATGCATGTTTGATTCTTTGTAGTTTAAAATTCTTGACTAGTGTACAAACTTATTCCAAACAAAAGGTAAGCATTGATATCAGAGATTAAAGCAGGTGACAATGCATCTATATTCTAAGTTTAAAATATATTTGCTGTTGGGCAGCATGCAAGAGTCTTAAGTTATTAGTAAGTGCTTGCATTGCAACACCTTTTGTGATCTTATTGTAATGAAGATGTTATGTCTCTAACATGCTTTAGCATAGCTTGCTAGTAGATGTCAAATAACAGTAATAATCCTCCAACATTGTGTACAAAGCCCCAGTGATGTTAGCTGCACATTCTCTATGCTGTAGGTTAGCGCCCACTCAATTAGCAAGTGTTGAAAGTCTACATGGACAGTGCTTACAACATCATACACAACTGTCATGCCATTTTGTATGCAACTGGAAATATATAATTCTATTCAGCAAACCAAAGTCTGGTGCGGTAACTCGCAAATGTGCTTTTCATGACGACTAAACATTGGAGATTACAGAGAAAAGTAATAGCAGGTGTACATGCTAATGCTAACAACGCAGTGTTAGCCAACAATAAACACTTTTTGAGGATGGGGATGGTAAGATAATATCAAATAATCAGAGATTCTGAATAGTATTTTATATTTTCTAAGGATGTGTGTTACCTTTAGCTGAGAATAACATTTATAAACAGGTACAAGGAATGACAAAGAGTTTTGCTTATGGTTTAAAAAATAAAAATGTGACACTTGGAAAAACCATAGCAGCGAGTCAGCAGGCCTTCTTCTCATAATCTGGGTGAAATAATCCCTTAATGTCACCAAATAACAGAATGGAGAAAAGCCTGTCCAGGCAGGCAATCTCAGCTTTGCCACATGATACGCTATTCACTGCGACACACATAGAGTCTCCTATAACTCACACACACAGTGAGGCGTCCCATTCAATCTGTCACATTAACTCGCCCATGAACTCACTGCTGAGGCTGTTGCTTCCCAGTTCCAAATAAAAACCTCTGCCTCCATGGTTGCAACCTCCACATCCTTCAGGGTCACGCCTGCAACGGCACTTTCATTCGCAATTTGTTGTTTATTTTTCTTATGTCTTAAATTATTTACTTATTAATTATTTTTTACTGCCTCATTTGATCAAAAATTTTTTAGTTTTTTAAATAGTTTTATATAGTTTTTTTTTAAATACACTTTGCTGTCAGTCCACCATCATGCAGCTGCACTTTTTTGAAAGAGAATTTTAGCTGATTATAGCATCTTTGTGTTTCAGATGCTGAGGTCCTTTAATCATTTTATGTTCTCCTTCTTTCATTAGGGATCCACTTTTTAGGATATATTAAACCCAAACTCTCCAACAGGAAGTGTGTGCTCTAAAATATTATGCATTTAGCTAAAATAGCTAAAATGTGTTTTTAGATTAGCTGGGTAATAATATATTAGAAAATTGGATGATTTTACATATTATTTTGTGATCTCCAACCAACAGGAAATTAGATTTAGCCACAACAGTGGGATGAGGCGGGGAAATCTTAACACGGTGTGTGTTTAATTTCCTGTGGAAAGCTGGAGTGATGCTGTCTCAGAAGCAACAGTGAGTTGGCTGCAGTATCTCCAGTCAGTCGGAAATAATCATCAAGCTTGGTGTCTGATTCACTTTCGTAGAGATATACGTTTTTAAACTTAGATTTGGAGATAAAGACCATATCTGGAACAGTGCTTTAATTACTATGTCTTCAGAAGATGTCCATAATGCTCCTGGACCATACTCATCCCTTCCTCTCAATCCATTCCCATCCCTGAGATTAGTAATTCAACAAAATCCTTCATTCCACCATCCATTTGGGCTGTGCTACATGCCAAAATAAATGATCACAATATTTTCTGTTCTGATTGACCTTGATCAGGATATAGTGGTTGTTAAAGCTGCATTATTGAACTTTGGAAGGTTTTCTGTCATTGATGCTACCAAACGAAGGGTAATTCAGCATTAATCTTGCTTCCTGTCTCTTCTCTGAGCTCTCTCCAGCCAGTAAAAGTCAGTCAGATGTTGACTCGTCTTATCTCTTGCTTTGACCTTTTCTCTATTGCTCTTCATTACTTCCTCCATTACTGTCATCTTGTATGTTTTTTTTTATGAATCAGCCATATGAACATTTAAAGCAGCCAATGTATTGATACCCAGTTGCTTGCGCACCATGCAGTGCCATAACTACTTGTCATGTTTACACAGTTGTGTGTCCATGTTAAGGTCCCCGGTACAACCTGTAGCATCTTCAACTGATGACAATGTCTGAACATCGTATTAATTGTCTTTTTCACTTGATCATGTTTGTAATCGTTTTTTTTTTTTATGTAATATTCTTTCCATTTTCTCTGTTTTTAATTTTCAACCATGTTTCAATTATTTTTTATATTTTTAATGTCTCTATAGAGCACTTTGAATCACACTGTTGTTGAATTGTGTCATGCAAAAAAATTGCTTTGCTTTGTCTTGTCTCATCTGTTCTTGATCATTTTTACTGAATGCAAAGCACTTCCATATCACTGCTGCACTGCTGTCTTTTCTATCAACTACTTCAATAGTTTGAGGGGATGACATGAAATAGGCTGACTTATTATTCTCTTCCATGTTTCTGCTCAGTTTCCTTCCTCCTTGTATCGGCACGTCATTGTATTTTAATTTTCCTGTTGGGTTTTCTTGGCAGTTAGCAACCAGCTTGGAGGCAACCAGTTGATTGCAACCAACTAGCAGACCACAGGGTGCTGACAGATAAACAGCTGGCTAGCTCTGCAGGTGGCAAGGGTGAAAATGTCTCTTATTTATCACACACACTGACATACATGTATAAATGTTGCCATGATTTCGTTGTACTTTTATCTCCCATTTCCTACCATGCACATTTCCAAAAGCAGCCCCATTTGTGGGTTGTTCATGCAGAAAATTACATTCAAAGTGTTTGTGGTTTGTGGTTGTAAGAGTACCTGCATGTAAAAATGGTGATGATGATGAGAGTCCACAATGTACTTTTGTCCAAACCATCACAGTCTTTTCTATTTGTTACCTAAAAATCAACTTGGATGTGACAAAACTGTCTATGGATTGTATTCAGGAGCTTAAATAAATAATTTATTTGGTTGTTTTAAAGGAGTTTAAATAACAAGGATCAGAGAACACAAGGATTTATTGTTTCAGCTGAATATGGTTTAGAATCCAGCAATGAAAATGAGATAAAACTTCTATTTAGGCTAAATAAAAAATAAACTAAAATATCCAGTCATGATTTGTGTTGCTGATTTCAATCAGACAATTAATTGAAAAATAATCTTGTTTCATAGAAACTAAAACAACACCCTGTTCTGTTTTTTGAGCTTTGATATGCCAACATAATGAGAAAGAAAACTAAAGAAATGAATTTCTCTTTGC
Organism: Telmatherina bonti; assembly: GCF_933228915.1. Lineage (NCBI taxonomy): Eukaryota > Metazoa > Chordata > Actinopteri > Atheriniformes > Telmatherinidae > Telmatherina > Telmatherina bonti. The sequence continues at coordinate 28,711,535 of NC_136614.1, read as the reverse complement.
AGACATTAATCCTTACTCCTATTTTGAGTCAAATACTTTTAGAACTTAGTAGTACAACCTGTGCTTACTTGCACAGAGCGAGGAGAAACAAGCATGTTTTAGCTGTCCGCTTTTAAATGAACAATAAAGTTTTGATCCAGTTCATCAGTAAAAACACTTTAATTTTGCCTTATTTTCTTTTTAGAATTAAAAAAAAAGCACAACATCAGTAAGAAAATGTTTTGTTTTGTCAAAGTTTACAGGATGCGGGTTGACTGCAGGTTTGCACTTGATGTGAGAGCATAAAACCTGCGCGTAGCAATGGTTTACCAGTGTTACAGCTTAGCCTATGGGCGGGTGAGGACGAAAGGTGAAGGCATTCCATTAAATTGTGTGGTTTACGGACATCCATCACCACTTGGCCTTCTACAGGGCATAAAAAAAGTCAAATAATTAAAAGGACATGGTGACATTTGCATTTGGTGTACAAGGGAAAGCAAGCACCGCCTGCATGCAACACACTGTGACTAACCCAAAACTGATGATGACTATGTTCCTTTAAAATGCCAAATTTCTGCCTCTCTTCGTCCTCTTGTGCCATTCTCTTCATTTCCATTCGTTCACAGTTTTATGTTTGTTGCCGTTACCCATCTGCTTGCGTTCGCTTCACCTGCACCTGTCTTCTGAACTCTGCCACTTCCCTCACCACTTTCTCAACTCACACACCCTTTCCACCTCCTGCTCACAACTCGTCATCATCAGCTCATCCTCTCTCAATGGAGATGACACTGCATGTCCCGGCTAACCCCCACAGCCTAACACAAGTCGTCGTCTGCAGCTCTAGTGCCGCCACGGGTGCCAGCAGTGCCCAAAGGAGGGGCTAGACAGAGCTGGAGTGGAAATAACGGAAAAAGAAGAGGGGGGGTAAGGCTGCATGGCGACACGAATATCAGGCTGACCAGAGAATCAAGCAAGCAGCCGCCTGCTGGTTCATTGGTCACATGGTGTGCGGCAACCCACGTTGCACAACACGAGCATGGGTGGGACAAGTGTGTCTGTGTTGTGTACGGATGACATCTCATGTAGCCTTAAGGCGCACATGAGTGCAGCGAGGACTGAGCAAGAGAAAAGGTTGTAACAGCATGTTGTAGCATCTCTTTGTTGTCATACTGAACAAAGAGAAAAGGAGGCTTTGTTCAATGTTCAGGTCATCATTTCAGAGAGGTTTTCCTTAATTTAGATTTTCCATTCCAGAAGCAGAGGCCTGAACGCATCAGAATTTTTTTTTTTCGCTTCAGCAGCTTTGCCAACTCCCGTAGCCAGACGGTGCGCACAGACAGACAGAAAAACCGACAACTTTTTGTGTAAACAATGGTGCAAAAGCCACAGAATCATCCCCTCATTAAACTGGAATAGTGAATGCAAAAGAAGAGGTGGTCGGGGCCAGGATGGGGAAAACAATGCCGTGTGGGGGAGAAAGACCGAAGCAGACACACAGGGAGAACACGTAGGTGAAAACACGCATGCAAATGCGAGCCTACAGTACGGTGAAATACACAACGAGGACCTAACGACACGATCAAACAGATATAGCAAATGAGAGAAGGCATGAGGGTGAGATCACAAGGCCCCGTTGTGAGCAATTTGCATGGTCCTGAGGAGCAGCCAGCATCGCACCAGTTTAATGGAACAACATATGATAAACAGCCGAAGAGCTCAACTCAACCCCACCGTGATTCACCTCTACGCAACGCTCTCACTCGAGACCCAGCTCACGCTGAGTCACGCTTGCTCTGATAATATTGGAAACACATGACAGATATGACTGTCTTTGCATTTGCAGGAATGGTTAGCGACAAGCTAATGAAACACAGAGTACACACATAAACATGAAGCAGCTGAAGAGGAAGCCTTCTTCCTCTTTGGCGCAAAACACAGCTAGAAGGGGAGAGAATATTGACTTTGCAGAGCATGTATGACGATGCTAAAGGCAAAGACTCCAAATGAATGCTAACAGCTGCATGTGTAAACAAACAATCGCTCGCTAAATTAAAAATTGTAGCTTATTACTAAGTTCTGCCCACAGGTGGACCGAAATGATCAATAAATCCAGTTTTTTTTTTTTTTTTTTTGCCTCCAGATATGGGAGAAGCTGCATTGCATTGCTTCAGTTTTTTCTTCTATATCTGCATGCATTAGTCTAGGTGAGGAAAAGATCAATGCAGCACTTGTGTGAGATCACATTGTGGATCAGTAAACAGAGGAGTCGCCAAATTACTTCTCCAAATAACTTAAATGAATCTTTTGGAATTACCGAAAGCACCAGAGGGGTGAATTTAAATATAAACAATTAGGCCTGACTTGTAGAGCAGCGTTTACACAATCCAGTTAAACTGCAAAGCAAAGGCAGGAATGTGAAATTAGCTGTGCTGAAAGAAACCTATAAAACACAGCGATCAAACTCCCTCTGCACTCCTGGTCTAAGTTTTCATTTACGTTCCTTGCCTTGTTCAGACCACACTAGAAAAAAAGGGAAGACGTCAAAATGAAAAAATTAATTCAATTCAGTTCAATTCAACTTTATTTATATAGTGTCAAATCACGGCAATGCTATCTCAAGACGCTTTATAGACAGGAAAAAAAAAACATAATGAAAGCCAATTCATAATACCCTAAATAAGGAAACCAACAGATTGAGTTGGTCTCCCATCCTGAGGAAGCACACCGGCGACAGTGGGAAGGAAAAAACTCCCTTAGTTACCAATGAACTGATTAAAAAAAAAAAAAATCCCTCTAAGTTGCAAAAAGAAACAATGGAAATAAAGACTTTTCATTAGACATATTATTAGTATTTAATTTTTTTTCACAGGTTCCATCAGAATTAGCTTTTTTTTTTATTCATTTTGTTGATGATGAGTTTTCTGCTTTCTGAAGAGAATCACCAAAGTAAAGACAAAAAGTGGAAAAAAGCGGAAGTTTGGCTCAGCCGCTGCAGGAAACACATGTTCCCTGTTTGAGGAGGGATTAGGCTAATAGATGGACAGCAGTCTGAGCAGCTTAGTCAACACCGGTAACAATAAACACAAAGTTACTTTTCCTTTACAAACCTGGAACTTGGCAGCTTGTCTGTGTGTACGCTTCTTCAGATACCTATAAATTTTGCCAGCACTGCCACACACTCTAACAGGCTTTAGATTAAATGTAAAGAATATGATTGGAGAGAAAAAATAATGAGGCGAGAAGGTAAGAGGAGTCTGCATGAGATCCTATTAGATGCCACAAAAAACAAATAACTATTTGCTGTATGGCTGAGTTAAAGGTAGAACAGTGTCGAGTTGATTAAATGATTATTTTTATCAATTCCATTGATTTTACCTGGAAGTGCTGCAGCTGCCTGGTTTCTTTATTCTGGTATGATGAACCCAAATGATTGCTATGCAATTTCATAGCCTCATATTAAAAACGAATCTACACTGCAGTTTCTGAGTGAGTTTTAATGGGATCAAACTTGATCAATCTTGAAATGTCACCAAACTGGTCCAAATTTCACAAGTATGCAGATTTCCACATCATAAATGCTGTAATATTATTAACCTGAGCAAGAAAAAGTCTTTCATTAAAAAAACTACTTTAATGTTAGCTTACAGTGCTGTGAAAACGCCTTGAGTATCCCCATCATTTATCCGGACATTTTCAGAAAAAAGAAACTAGGTGGAATTTTTTACTATGATATGTTGAAAACAGACATGAAAATGCAAAAAAAAAAAAAAAGAAAAAATAGACCTTGTATTATTCTAACCAGCTCTAAAGTTGGTCATCTGCTATGACTACCTTTTACAAGGCAAGCAACTTTTTTTGATCGCTTTATTTTCTTTCATTTTCAGCATAAAACAATTTTTTTTTTTAAAAAGTAACAATTGAATGGAGGTCTTGGTTCATACCAAAACGACAATTTTAGGTTAAATTTTCTAATTCCAAGGTATTTCATTGAGTGCCCTATAGAGTGTTAAAGTAACAATTTGTGGGTTCTGGTGGCCTTTCTTTGACAGGAACAAAATGGGAAGGGGGTCAGAAAGAGTGGGAGTATTGAACAGCAAAGGGTCCTCGGCTGGGATTTGAACCTGGACCAGTTTAACCTGCGTCGAATAATTTCAACATACATCTGGTTGCATAACAGCGCCGTTAATCAAGCAGATGAACTAAGTACCACTCCAGAGAACCCAATTTGACAAGCTTTACTACAGTTTAGTTTTTAGTAACAATTTTCCAAGATTCATTAGAGACATTTCCGAATGTGTTCTTTGGATATTGACTTTGTGTTTCGTGACACTGAGGTCCAGGCTTCTTCATAACCACTCATGCTGACTTTAAATCTGGTGCCATTTCACATTCCTCTACATTTCCCCCCCTTTTCCTTTGTTAAGAATGGCTTCTTGACAGCCATGCTAGGATGGAGACCATTCCTGATGCCTGTTTTCAGTTTTTGGATCAACTGAAGGTTTAGATGCATCTTTAGGTTCCGCTGAATTTTCTTCCTTTTTCCTGCGGACATCACTTTTCACCTGCTTTAGTGGGTTTTTCACACCAGCCTGTTCTGGAATAATCTTGTTTTGAAAATAATTACCACACAATCTTTTTTTTATTATTATTATTATTATTATTATTTTATTTATGTTTTTTAGATAAAGCTGAAGAAAAGGAACAAAAGGTGCGTCCTTGTGACAGGCTGCTGGAACAACGTCTTAAAAACTTTGGGTTTCTTTGTTATGAATAGACAAAAGAACTAATTCTTCCCTTGAGTTAGATGTGTTTTTTTTTTTCCCGGTTTGTGTCACAAAACAGAAAGAAAAAAAAACAAAAAAACATTTGCCTGAATATGATCAGGTACAGTCTAAAAATGAGTGAAACAACAGCAGATGCTTAAAATGCACTTTTGAAAGACCTTCAAAAACCCCAAAGAGCTACTGTTCAACAGCACTTTAAAGATTTTTTTTTTTTTTTAAAAACATCTGCTGCTTCAAAAGAGAAAGTAAAGAAATGAGGCACGGCCCAAGACGTTACTATTTTTTTTATTGTTGTTGTTGTTTTAAACAGCCCATAAGTGCCACCAGCTGTCTCTTTATTATCATTACTTGGTGGAGAGTAAGTAATGGCGAGCAACACATAAAAGACTACCTGCTTAATATTTTTAGGCTTTGCTCACAAGCTGAAAGTGCCAGCAAATATATTAGAAATGTCCCAAAACAACTACACTTTCTCCCCATTTCATCATAAGCAAATATTTCTTCCAGATTGCTGCCCGTCGGGAGGCGTTTTAGCTGCACGCTCAAGCTGATGCTGCAAATTACATGTGACAGAAGCAATTTTAGGAGGCTTTCTCACACACAAGTGTTATGAATTAGATTAAGCAGGGAAATATTGAAAGTCTGATGCTTCCGCTGCCAACTCAGCAGCTTTAATTGATAATGCAATTTGACTTTTTCTCTCATTCTTTCCTTGCCTTTCAGGTAAAGTGTGATGATTATTGTTTTAGTATTTTTCAAAGACAGCCGCTCTGATTAAGCAAACAGCGGGAGAGCAGCTGCGCGACATGACAGCATATATATAACATCGGTAGCGGAAAGGTTACCGTTTCATATACGAGCGACGATGCACCTGTTCTGGATTTGTATTCATCTGAGCGTCTTCCTACCTCTCTGAGGCAGCCCATGAAATTGTTGCTAACTGGAGATCCTGGCAGGTCAGCAGTGCTGGGGCTCCCCCCGACATAGAAGAAATCATCGGAGCCCAGCATGGTGTAGTCTTCCTGGGTGTAGCCAGTGGTTGTTAGGATCCCATCAACGGAGATTGTCACCTGTTGGAGGGTAACACATAGCCAAAGCCAAGCCATTACACTCTGGGATTCGATTCCGTGCTGTGTATAAAACACACTTCCCTCCTTGGTCTGCATTTGAAATGAGCTTTACAAACTTTTCTTTCGATTCCACAATATAGTTTTTTTTTCTGTATTTTTTTTTTTTTTAACCTTTTGTTATTTCTTTTTTTTTTTCTAAATCATTTGGTACCTGGAAGCGATTGGTTTGGACCAGACAGTGTTTAGATCTTGTTAATGATTCTTTTCTTTTTTTTTTTTAGCCAAAGGGTTCACAGGACAGGTAAAGAAAATATGGCAGAGGCATATTTTCTTTATCTTTGATGGGGGTAAGAGAATGGATCCTAGGTTTGGTTCTGAAACTTCAAGTTGGGGGGGAGGGTTAGTACAATGTTCAAACCAAGGACAAATTGATTCCACTTGTCTTAGGTTCGGGATTTATCTATTACTGCAGACACACATATACAGTACATGTATGTGGACGCATACGAGCACACACTCCTCCTTGCACACACGCTCACACTTGCACGCTCTCAGTCTCACACACTTTCCCAGAGATCTACATCCAGATACATATATATATAGATATATCTACGCACATGCAAAACAAAGGGAGGCCTTTCACACCACGTCAATGTGCAAACGAGGGCATTACTGTTAGAAGGCAAATTAAACAAACTTAACTGGACGTGTAAGGGGGAGTAAGTGGATCAATGGTGCCATACACATCAGGAACATGCAACACACGGTAAAACGGCTCATGCATAATCAAAACCAGAGCCCATATTCAAACACCTTCTAAAAATAGCGGAAGCTGATCTCTGATCAGGTTTAGCTCAGGTGTCATGGTTCTACATCGTCACTGTCACTCGACCAGACCCACAATCCTAGATCAGCACGCCTATTCTTGGAAATGTTCTGCATATGGGCCCATGAGGGGAGAGGGTGGAGTCCCAAGGTTAGCAAAACATACAAACACCACCGTCACCAGCATGCTACAAGAATACACACGGGGAGGGCAAAGTGAGTGATGGGTGGAAGGTGAGTCTATGAATTAGAGTGTTAGTGGTTATTCTGGGCGGCAGGGCTGAGGTTTTATGAGTTTGGGATGTTCAATGAAGTGTGGGCATGCCATGCGCCATAGTGAGTTGGAAACAACTGTCAGAGCTCCCGCAATGAAGTTAAGGGTTGCTACTTTTTTAAAAGTAGATTCTCTTTTAGGGCTCGGTGTTGAGGTCACCATCTTAGGGATTGTGGTAAGCTTCTGTCAGTTCTGGACGACAGTCCTCACAAAAAATGGGGACTTTTGTGTGGAAAAAAACAAAATAAAAAAGTAAGCTGCCCTGACAAAAGGCAGAGAAGTCAATTTTTTTTTTCTTTTTATTTCTTCGAAATCTGCAGTAATGTTGAGGAAACAAAAAGAGAGAGAGGAAAAAAAAAAGTAAAAGCCAAAGTGAAAAGAACAGGATGGGGGGGTTGTGGGGTAAAGAAGGAGGTCGTTGGCAGGTCAGGGAGGAAATTGAGAAGAAGCGAAGAAAGAATTGCCTGGTAATACAAACCCATCTCCTCATTTTTTGATAAGAGTGTCTAGGATGGAACTCAAAGAGAACGTATAAAAGAAGAGAGGGGGAGGGGACACACGGCAAACCCAAAAAAAAGACAATAAGAATGATATCTACCAGACAATGTAGTTTGTTTACCATAGCGTGTCCAATGCCTGATTGCTTTCCAGAAAAAGGGGAAGAAAGGAAATCAACAGAATAGTGAACAAAAAAGGTTGTTAATAAGGATGGACAGAAAACAAAAAACCAAAAGCAATGATGAAGAATTAGGATGTTAGTTAGTTAGTACATTAGTTGGTTAGATACTGGTTAGTAGTAAAGAAATGACTTATATCATGGATGAGTTAGTGTAGTGAAGAAACACTGCGTGATTTGTCAGTAATTACGCCTCATCCTAGGCATAGTTTCTACATCGGTCCTGTAAAAGATCTATACACGTAAAGAAGCACTTGAGATTTGGAAAAAAGATGGCATAGGATGGCCTGAATTCTCACAAAGCTGTAGTGTTTTCCCACCTTCAGCCTAAAAACATTTGCCTTTTGGAGAAGAAAGAAAATGACAGCAACAGAAAGACAGATCTGTAGAGAGAAAGAGAGAGAAGAAACGGGCGAGCAGCCCCTTGCCTCTTAGCTTATAACCCATTAATACTGTACATCGTCCTGGTGGGAATTTCTGCTACGACTACTTACTGACCCATGGGACAAAGGCTTACTGTCAGGGAGGGGTCAGAAAATGGGTGCTTATGTGCTCTACCACTCTGACGAGAACGCTAAATGCCATCTCACCTGACAAGCTAAAGGTCGACGGAGTCAATGAACAAGCCCAAAGTCTTTTAGCTAGCATTGCCTCCACGCACCATTGGGTTTTATTTACTGTCTTTGCACAGACTCTGATTCATATTAGCTCCACTGAACCATGATGTACAAGCTAAATCTAAGTAACAGCAGGAAAATATCGAACAATCACTAAAAGTGAAAAAAGTGTTGAAGGAGGGCTCAAAGGCAAACGCTGTGTGCCTGGCTGTGAAGCGAAAGCACGTACACAGCAGTGGCGTTTCATATTGTTGCTCTGGGAGGACGGGCATTCAGCTGGTTTCATATGTAGGAAAATGATTTTATCTTATTCCACAGCTGAACAGTCTGGCTTTGCATTTGCAGGATTTTGCTTGTTTCTCAAATATAGTCAATAATCACAAATGATATTAAGTGAAATAATAATCGTTTTTTTATTGAACAAAGATACCAATGAAACCAGGTAATTCTGGTTTGAAGAAGCTGGAACTGCCTCTTAAAGTTGCTGTTTGGAGGTTTGCTGACCCCAACCGTCATAGAGTTTACCTTAAGATGCTCAGTGGAGTCTGAATAAGGTTGTGGTCAGAGTGGTCAGGAGTTTTCCTGCCTTTGTACCTGCATGCAAAGGTTCAGTGGTACCTTTTGCAGGATGGGATGGCACTTTTTGTTACTGCAGAAGTAACAGTTTATCTTTTTTATACCACAGCAGGAAATGGCCAGTTGGAAACTTCACCCTGAGGGGGGTTACCATCTCACTCCCAATCCCTCCATCAGAACCTCACTGGTGGTGCAGCCTTGTTGGGACATGGTGACCATCAACTACCCATTCAGAACGGCATTTATCCAGATCTACCTGCATAGTGTGGCATCAGAAATACATCTTTATCTATTTGTGAGCTCACTGCAACATCTTTCCTTTTGAGGGCAGGTTAAGTGTGGCCCAAATACAGCTTTGAGAAGTTCTTGAATCTAAATAACCTCAGCTTTTTAGCCACATGCTAGCTGCTCATCAATGGCTTTCTACCAGTTACATCTGAACCAGCATCGTGTTCAGATGCACCTTTTTTCTGTCCTGATGCTTGGGTGTCTACCCAGGTTGGCTATCTTCATGCTTCCCTTTCAGATGATTATTATTTAGCTTTTTTACGCAGCTGATTGGCAGTGTATTTTGGCATGCTTTGTGTTAAATTACATTCTTCAAAGAGTTTTATTTTCCTTTCTTCTGTCTTAACAGATAGCTCTCAATCAACCTGGTCCAAGCACTCGCTGCAGACTGATTGGCATGTTTTAAATTGTGCAGTAAACCTTCAACTACAAACCTGCAAATTGACTGAAGAATACAGTTTTTGTTTTAGACAAACCCAGAGTGTTCAGCTCATCAACCAACAACATCATGTAATGTCTTTACAACAGCTGAATGAACATCTTCATAGAGTTCCATATTTCTTTCCAGGGGTCGTAGAGGTGTCAGCATAGAGAAGTGTGAAGCAGAAACAACATTATAAGACAATGTTACACTCATTAAACAAGGAAGCTATGTTCAATCTACCAATGAACAGGAGCAAAGACACTACCTGGCAAAGTAGAAATTTTAATAACATTAATCACCTTCTGAAGAGCTGCTTTGCCCTGGTTTTCTTATCTATTGATTTAACATGAGAGAAGTAGGAAAATGAATGAAATTAAAAGGAGTTTGTGTCACTGTAAAGACAACTAAAAGTATAATGAATCTGTCTCAGTGTGTCTGCACTGTAGAGATGGAATGACAACCAATCAGAAAAATGGGACCTTCTAAATGGAGGCTGCCTCTCAAAAGCTCTTGGAGGTAGCGTATCTAAAAATAAACAAATAAATAAAACACCTGACTCCAATCTGCATCCATTCCTGTTACCCTCGATTACCTGTCTCAGGTTGCGAGTCACTTTAATGTCGTGCCAGGCGTTGTCATTGAATTTGCCATTGACTGGCTCCACGATGGCCTCAAAAGCACCGGAACCCAGATTGATAACGAGGGACACCGCCCCATCTTTAAGCGCCAGGTTGACGTAGTCTGCCGACTTCCCCGTGTGGAGGAGGAGGCCGTTACGTTGCCAGGTCTTGAAGGACAGCGTGATCTCATCGCTGCTGCTCTGGATGGGGTTCTGCGACAGGTCGTAGCAGAAGTACTCCGAACCGCGGAAGGTGGCCACATTCTCCTCCCTCGCTGAAATGACAAGAAGAAACCTAAATGTTTATTTCAAGTATCATAAACCTAAAAGAGGACAACACCATTATTCTCAGATTAGTTGTAAAGTCTTCCTAATGTGACGCAAGCATCCATGTTGCTCTCTGAGGCAGCCTGAGAAATGATGGAAACCCACACACACACACACACACACACACAATGCCCTGCTCACCATAATTACAGCTACGATAATCCCATCATTCAGCTGAGATCATAAAATCCTATCTGTATGACCGTGGGTTTAGGTTTCACATCCAGCCTCTAGACAGACAGACTACTTATGATGGAACACTATTCCCCGCTAATGGTGCACATAAATCAAACATAGTCTGATTTTACAGTTTTATATCACTCCGTTGTTGCAAAATGACTTCCTGAGCCCACCTTTTTCAGATCGGCATGTAGAGTAAGGTGAGATGGAGGGCGGTTGAGGGGGGGATGTTCAAGGATGAGAGCAAAAATAAAGTTGCTGGGCAGACAGAAAAGGAAGTTTCATGAAAAATGACAGAGTGAGAGGTGTATAGTTTCCTGATGATGTTGATTAAATAAGTGACGCGCCCTTTGCCGCCTCGCGCGTGGAGACCAGTTGGGTTCTGGATGAATTCATCACAGACAAGGACGTGCCGCTCTGCGCACGACTTTTTACAAATTTCAGCCTTTAAAAGAAGACCTGTCAACATACCACACCGATGCCTTGTCTTTACCTGACAACAGTAACAAAAAACGTCAATGAGTCATTTCATATCCACAGTGTCCTGCATTTTTCTTGTCATGGTCAGACAAGTCACGACAACTGGAAGAAGAAATAGCTCAAGACAGGAGAGGATAAGTAAATAAGAAACAGGGACAGAGGGAACAAAGCCTGCAAGCTGTAAAAGCTTCCCGTGGTTGTGCTGGATCAAGTAGTACGTACACACAAAGGATACAGATATTAAGGGGAAAATGAGTGTGTGTACAATGTGTGAAACACAAATGAGAAGTAGGGCGGAGCTTTTGGTCACACAGAAACTGTCCCAAGGTAACAAACTTAAGCTTACACATGACATAGAAACAAGGTGGAAATGTGCACATAGGCAACAAAAACCCAGTGACAGCCCTCATTCCCGTCCCAGGAGAAGGAACAGAGACCTATCATCACTACTGACACAGAACAACTGCAGAATCGTGAAGGATAAAAAGACCCTGAACGGGCATCCGATGGCATGGAGGAGCCAGCTGTTTGTGTAATATTGTTCTTACACAATCTTTTTAGACATCGCTATTAAAAATTTAGAGCTGTAATCACACAATATGTGACACGTCAGCTTCATGATCTTTGCCAGACATTTTTCCGAAAGCCTTCTCGATGCTTAATCAAATATTGATGTGTATCTCGACAGTGTGGTTACAATGTGGTTACCATGGCTCCTTGCTTGAACAGGCGTTTTTGCACATCTGGACTAGTGAGAGACAATAAAACGGTTTACACACCAGCAATTCTATACAGAAGTTGCATTTAACAGAGTTATACAGGTGCTTGGTTGAAAGTTCTTTGTAGCATGATTATGGCAATTTGAAAATTGCAGTTAGAGCATTTATTTTAATGTAAAAAATTGTGGTTTCTCATATGCGACTCATTCCCTTCATCTAAATGTGGAAGACAGAAATTAAGAGACTGAAACAGGGCACCTCAGAGTGTGAGCTTGTTTTCTGCAGCATTGTAATCATTCAGATCAGCTCCAGAAACCTGATCTCACCTGACCCAAGCTGGAAGGGTTATTGCCATGGCAACTCCCCTCATCTGTCCTGCTAACTCTAATTCGTTTGTTTGAGGGGTTTGCTGCTTGAATCACAAAACACGTTTATAGAGACTTTACAGAGCGATTCCTGGTAAAACATCAGAATAGATTTGCAGCAGAGCCATGGATATGGTCAGAATATTGCTAAACTTTGATCCTCGGAGGATCAGCAGAAGAAAATGTTCTCATTTAAACTTTTCATGTTGTTGGGAGTTCATTTATGATGAATGCCACTGACTACAATGATTTCACAACATTTTTGCTATTAGCAGCCTCCAGTAACATTCTTCAAACGGTATCAGCACCTGCTGATGTCTTAAATTCTCATTTGTGAGTTCTTCATTTAAAGAATGCAGTGTTCTTTAACTTTCACTCAGATCTATTTCCTGCTGGTCTTGTTTGGCTGGAAATACTCATAATAATAAATGTTAAACTTCAGCTTTTACAAAAGCAACACTGTTCTGGAATGGGTTATTAATAAGCAGATTAGTTAGTGAGAGGTAAGGGTGCCATGACTGGATATAAAACTGACATTCACATCTTCACTAGGAGGAATGGATTATGATTCATGACTCTGAGCCAAAGTCAGTCATAAATTAATTAATAAGTTAAAAAGAAACAAACTAAGAGACAACAAAACTTTCTCAGGGAACGATTTTCAAACACTTTGCAGGGCATAAAGTTGTAAAAAGATTCAGGGAGTCTCAGAAAAGTCTAAAAAAAAAAGGCTGGAAATCACTGTTACTTCCATTTTTGACTGGAAAAAAAGAAAAGAAAATGGTAATGTCTAAATGGTGAAGTTCAGTTATCAGACCTGTGCACAAACTCATTTTAAATACTAAGTTCAGATGTATTGCTTTTCCTATGCAGTTAATAGAACATGAACTTTGTGCATTTAACAAAACTGAAACCACTTTTTGTTTCAATTTAGCTACTAACAGATGAATTTTCTAATTTAATGTTCAATTAGCTGCATAAACCTGGTCTTTAAGTATAACTTTGGTTTTTTTCAAGGTTGCCTATTCCAGATTTTCAGTGTTAATTTGCAGATAACATACTACTGTGGAAACTGCTGAAAGTCCAGATCTGATCCTTGCACAAAATTAATTGCAAAAGAAAGTGTCAGGTTCTAATAAAAAAAAAAAAAAGGATTAAATGTATTTCACTATTACAAACACAAAAAACTATGTATGCTGTCCTTTGCAACATTAATAAATACATTAAAATGTGTTGATAATGAAAAAAGAAAAATCAGCATCTACTTTTCTTATTTTCCTTTTCCTGTCCAATGCCAATTAAATTTGCATTAAAACACAGTGTAATAATAAATAGTAAATGGTGACCACTTTGTTATGTGTTTGCCATATGCATATTAATTATTATGAGGTAATTAACAAGCTTCTGTGGGGCTGGAAGAAACATCAATAAAATATAGTTACTTTGAATTATAGAAAGAGCAAATTGATATCATGTAATATTTGCCAATCTCAGCAATATCAAACCTGTGGTAAGTGTATACTGATCCATAAAAACTGGGGGAAATGTATTGCCTGTTGAGACATGTTCTGTACAGAATTGTGGTTTTCATATTGATCACATAGCAGGGTCATTTTCCCTTATTTTCGCCTTAGTCATCAATATTCCATTTGTGTGCAGCTTGGGCCGAGCGCTGGCACTGGCTGGAGTTCGATTTCAAAATCCACTGGAAGCAATTAGCTCCTTCATTACCATCTCCCACTCTGTTCCACTCCCTCCTGCCACACATAGCTACGCTGCCTGAGAGTTCTCCCCAGTATGACCTCAAACCTCTGAGCACAAAGCTCTGCCGCCTCAGAAACCGACTCAGACTCCCAACTCCAAGACCTCAAGACCACTGCTGCACGGTATTGTGGTGTTCCTTATCAATGTCGGAGAAGAAAAAAAAAACCTTCAAATTAACCAAAAGAAAGTTGGATCAACAGAATGAAGGGGTAAAACACACATGATGTGTAAGCCTCTTCAGAAACCAGACATTGTAACTTTACAGGAGCAGATCCGTCTTTCATTGGATCATGTGACCTGGAGCGCTTTGCTTTATGATTCCCACTCAACAAACACAGAGGGGTCTCTGATGGTTTCGTCATCTTAGAATGAAAGTTTGCCATGGCTGAATAAAGTAAGAAGGTGAAAATGGTGTCAGAAGATGGAAGAAAGAGAAAGCAGGCAAGTGAAGAAAGGCACAAGTTGACCTTCACAAAGAAATTGCTCGTTAGAGTCTGATGAAAAAAATGTGTGAATGCAAAGCCCCACTCTCTGCTTGCCTCAGTATAATTAGACTGCTAAGTTCGCTCTTTGCTTGCTGTGCATTCATTCATTAATTCATTCTTTGATTATCCTAGCTTAGTCCGGTTTAGGGTCACGGGGAAGCTGGAGCCTATCCCAGCAGTCTTTGGGCGAAAGGCAGGGTACACCCTGGACACTCGCCAGTCCATCAGGCTTGTCGTTCAATCGTACCAAATTGTGATTTACGTTTTCACATCTTTCAGTCATTGTTCATTCATAACAATGTCAGTAAGATGACTTGATGAGCTGCAGAATGTTGCAGTGGATGTCTGTGTCTTTATTTTGCTGTTTAGAAGAAGCTAAATGAAGCTAGTTGAAGCTAATCAGCTACCAACCAAAGCTAACATGACTCTGTAAGCATTTAGCAAAAAACACGAATGGAGACTATTTATTTATTTATTTTCTTTTTTTTTTTTTTTTTCAAACTTCAATTAAATTTTGGCGATGTAGTATCATGTAGTCCATGGGAAGATACAAGTTTAGAGCCCCCAGTGGCCAAAATGATCAACTATTATCCCTTTAAAAGAAACTGAGACATACATACATACATACATACATATTTCAGAAAAATTCCCAGCTTTTCCTGAAACAGGGTTTGTAAGCTATTTTTTACATCACTGACTTGAGCTAGAAGTGCTACAGACTACTAGGACTGATACTGTCTATTAGTTCTCTGAGACTACTGTCTACAGTCCTGTGTTGCTTGAGAGCCGCAGTCCTGCAAGACACACATCAAACTTAATTAGCAGACTTCTACAGAACCTGACCTTCAACTCTGCTCTATTTGAGTAAGGTGCGTTGTGGCAGGGATATTCCTAACACGTACATGACTGCAGCCCTCAGTGACCACAGTTTCCCACACCTGGTCTACATTCACTAAATCTGCACCAAATACATTCTGTTCATTAGCATTTTATATAACTTTTTAAACTATTACATATCAAACACATGTCTAACTTTCAAAATTATTCATTCACTCATTCATTCATTCATTACCTATACCGCTTAATCCAACAAATTGTCACGGGGAAGCTGGCGCCTATTCCAGCAATCATCAGGCGAGAGTCGGAGTAAACCCTGGACAGGTCACCATTCCATCACAGTTTTCACAATGATATTTTATTTAATACTTGTATATATATATATTTAATAGGAACCATTTTAAGAAGCAGCTGCATAAATTTAAT
Source organism: Telmatherina bonti (assembly GCF_933228915.1). Classification (NCBI taxonomy): domain Eukaryota; kingdom Metazoa; phylum Chordata; class Actinopteri; order Atheriniformes; family Telmatherinidae; genus Telmatherina; species Telmatherina bonti. Next base: position 28,695,820 of record NC_136614.1, on the reverse strand, counting down.
TCTTGTACAATGATAATAAAGATGACTAAGTTGTAGACAGCTGCATTCCCTCACTTAGCCTAGTTCATCAACTAGCACTCTTGCTAGTCCCAAGGAAAGTTCTCTAGCGAAGTGAAATCAATGTGTGATGACATCCAACACATCAAATGCACGTTTGCACTGTATTCACTAATAAACACGCCTCTAGTCAGAGAACTAAACATAGAAAGCTTAGATCTGCTTTTAGCTACTACTCTTTGCGAGACACCCTCAAGGAGAAGTCATTCAAGGTTGCAGTGTCATGATACACAATGCGTAACAAAAAATGAAAGGCAAAGGACTGAAAAACCGTGCCCTTTCACACTCCTCCTCTTCACTCTCTGTCTAATCCATCCTCTCCTTTCCTTCATACCAAAAGAGAGCAAAACACATCCCTTTAAAGGTAACAGCTAAAATCTCCATGTTAGCTTGATTTAGCCAAAATTAAACAATGTGATTTAAGCCTCTCTGTGAAAGGGCTAAAGCTAATCATGCAATCTTTTAGTTCAGTGGTGAACCATCACTTGTCAAGTGAATTTGGAGCATTGTGGGTGACGTCTCTCTTCAAAGGCAGGCGGCACTGTCATGCAGGCTTAAGTTGGAAGGCGATGTAGTGGAATATGTTACATGATCATATTTAACAAGCTAATTACTGTGAATGTATATTACCAAATAATTCAACTCAGTCAAAACATAAAAAGTATTGGCATTAGCAGTGGCAAAGCTGTGTGGGGAAGATTTGTCAGGGATTTTTCCAGTCAAAAAAACTGCATAAAAAAAAAAAAAAAAAAAAAAAAGAAAAAACACACCGAAATGTGTCCTTCATCTGACAAGCTTAAAAAATGTCACATGACATATCCAAGAGGTGAAAGTGAATAGTCGTACTGACACGTCTTTTCTCATCTTGTATTTCATGTAACCTTGTGAAGCCGTGGCAGATGACCTGTCTGAGGAGGCTTTTGAAGCCCGCACGCACAAAACTGGGTTGGGAAGAGTGACAAAGACAGAGACCAAAAGAGAGATAAACATAAACAGAAGTGACACAGAGGAAACAAAAGAGACTGGGACAAAAGGAAGCCAGGGATAAATGTATAGGTAGAGAGTAGGAGGGAGGGAAAAAAGAAAAGAAGACAGAAAAAATAGAGAACGAGTCTGGGAGACAGAGTGGCAGAGAGTGGCAGAGCAATAGGCCTGGAGTAGCGGTAAGGAGAGACAAAGGTACTTTCAATAGTCCTCCAGAGAAACAAAGTGACACCTTGAGTTAAGACAAACAGTGCGGAGCTGGCCCTCTGGTTTGTGATTCAGTACTGCTGCACCAGATAACACACGACTATCATTAAATACCTTCCTCCAGTCATAAGCCAAACACTGCTGCGATGCCAACCTTTAGTCACACAGTATCCTCACAAACAGCGCTCCTGCAGCATCGAGTCCCAAACAAATGTCTCGTAAAATTGATATCAAAGAAACTCAAAGATTCTTTAAAAAAGGCCACCCAGGAAGAAAAGAGGAAAAAACACAAGAGCATTTAGAGATCAAAAGTCTCCATTGGTTTTATGACAGCACCGTCCCGTTTCATCACAATATTTACAAAGAGCAAAAATTCAAAATGAGCAATAAAATCTGCTGAGGCAGCGATAAAAGATTTCAACACGACTGACAGAAGATGTAGCTTTTTTTTTTTCTTCTTTTTTTTTTTTAAGTTTTGATATTATTAAGTTTTATGGTGTTTCAGTTGAACGGTGTTTAGCACGTAAGCCTCAGTTCTGGCAAAATCTTGTCCAGTTGATGAGAGTTGATGAGAATTGCGGCTTATGCAACGTAGCCACGGAGCATTATTTTGCCGTATTCTACTTGTTGCAGAGAATTTGCTACATCGTTTCAAAGCTATTTTCCCTCATTTTCTTTTATGAATCTCTGAAATTTGTTGTTGTTTCTTCCACACGGTGCCATCTTTAATGAAAATGAACTGGTCCGACCTCTCATATACATATATATATATATATATATATATATATATATATATATATATATATATTTTTTTTTTTTTTTTTTCCTTCTTTCAGGGCAGGTTTAACACAAAACTTGTACTTTCACTCACAGGCATACCAATTAAATCTTTTAATCACCTTCAGTCTTTGTCTGAGCCCAAAAATCTTTATTCCACTAATTATTTTTTATTTCAAAGCAGCAGGCTTTCAAACATTTAATGGTCTTATAATATATATATATATATATATATATATATATATATATATATATATATATATATATATATATATATATATATATATATATACACTATTCACAAAAAGTTAGGGATATTCAGCCTTTGGGTGAAATTTCACAACAAGCCTAAAATGCATTCAAACCTGTACAGGTGAACTTAATGTGATCTTCTCTAAGCTTTTAAATGCACATGTCCAATTGTTAAACTGTTACACTGCCCTGAGAAACTGGATGATGAATGCCACTCAACTCCAGGCACGTTTAAGAGAGGTGAGAGGCATCCAAGTGTCACGTCAGACCATTCGAAACCGTTCCCATCAGCGTGGTCTGCGTGCTAGACGACCTGCATGGGTACCTGACCACACCACCAGGCACAGGCATCATCGTCTTGCATGGGCCAGGGAGCATTTACGCTGGACGAGGAACCAGTGGGCCTCAGTGCTGTTCTCTGATGAAAGTCGATTCACACTGAGCAGAAATGATGGCCGGCAACGATGTTGGAGACGTCAGGGAGAGTGCTATGCATCAGCCACTGTTGTCACCAGGCGAGCTTTTGGTGGTGGCGGTGTTACAGTGTGGGCAGGGGTGTCCACTTGGTACAGAACTGCCCTACACTTTGTGAATGGTACAGTGACAAGCCCATACTACCTGAAAAACATCATTAATCCAGTGATTGTGCCCCTACATGAACAGCACAGGCCTAATTTCATCTTCATGGACGACAATGCTCCTGCTCATCGAGGCCGCATCATCAGGGAACGGCTGTTGGAGACTGGTGTACCTCAAATGGAATGGCCTGCACTCTCTCCAGACCTGAATCCCATTGAAAACCTGTGGGATCAGCTGAGCCGTCGTGTAGAGGCTCGAAACCCTGCACCCCAGAACCTCAATGACCTGAGGGCTGCCCTTCAAGAAGAGTGGGATGCCATGCCTCAGCAGGCAATAAGTTGCCTTGTGAACAGCATGAGACGTCGTTGTCAAGCTGTAATTGATGCTCAAGGGCACATGACGAGATATTGAGACGTTCAAATTTTTTGTTGTGGTGTAACTACCATTGTTGTTACCTTTTGTGTTGAATGAATTTTTTTAGATGAGGAAATCAGTAGTGCATCCTTCTACTTAAATGTCTTACTTTTATGATATTATATCACTGTAGCATGAACATATTGCATTTTCCATAAATTTCCCCTGAAAGCCAAATATCTCTAACTTTTTGTGAGTAGTGTATATATATATATATATATATATATATATATATATATATATATATATATGTATGTATGTATGTATGTATCTATCTATCTATCTATCTATCTATCTATCTAGATAGATAGATAGATAAATATATTTCAGCCCAAATTGAAGCCTTAAGGACATGCTGGCCGGGTACTAATACCATATAAATTAGCAAATTGTGAGCTGCTAAAAAATCCGTAAGATTTTTATAGTTTCTGCAGGGAAGTGATCAGACAGCACCATGGGACACCGATATGTAACCTTTAAGCACATCCATTTTTAACCTTTTACCCATATTTTTGGTGACATGAACAAACAAACAAACATTTCCCCTTAAATATTCTCTACAGAGAGTAAAATATAAAAAAAATTAAGAATAACTAGTGCCACCAATCTCACAAAAATTTGGTCACTATAGTGCAAGGATCAGCATCTTAGCATAGAAAAGAGCTACGTCTTTCCTCCATAATGACATCAGGTTGGTAAGTAAACAGTAGGGCGTGTACAGGATTAGTCTGATTAGACTTCAGCCCGACGAGTTTATTCTCAAGAAAGACTCAAATAAAAAGTACATGTAGATTTTTGTTTAAATAAAATGAATATCTCTTTGGGGGTTGTACAGTTATGTGTATTTTGCACCGTTCAACCAGAAGTTTTCCGTTTTAAATTTCTGTTTATGTGTGCGTTCTCTCTGGGTACGCCGGCTTTCTCCCACAATCCAAAATCATACGTTAGTTATCCCTGGTTAACCCTAAATGTAAACACAAGCATGCATCGTTGTTTGACTTGTTTCCCTGTGTTTTGAGGACCATATTCAGAGCTCATTCTTTATATTTAGCAAACAGCTATTCCAAAAGGAAAAACAAACAGAAAAAAAAAAGAAACCTTTCAGGTGGACTTGTCAATATTTTTGTACATTAACAATGGATCACATTGCCATTAAATGTCAAGATTTCCAATTTATTGGTATAAAGACTTGACATTTCTTCTAAGTCATCGAGTAAGATGCCATATCAGGTGTCAGTGTGTCCAATTTTTCCTGTTTTCTTTTTTTTTTTTTTTCCAAGAAACTGGAGCCGCTTACATTGTGTAGGCTGGTTCTGAAAATGACATGCAGCTCTTCAGATGAAATAAGAAAAAAAAAGAAAAAAGCAGCCTGTAAGAAATGCCACAAAGCTGCTGACTCCAGCGGCATGCCGGCAGGTTAACGCAAGGCTTTTTCACCGTCAACAGAAAACCTGCAGAAAATGATGTGAAAATCTTCGGACAGGTGAAGTCATTTTCTAATTTATCAGCATGAGTGTGCACATGGCCGAAGGCGTCCTTGTAGCGTGATTCTGTAACAAGCTTCTCCCTGTCACCTTCGGTGTGTGTGCATGCTCCTTCTTTTGCTACTGATGGTGGAGTCTCCGTGGGTAAGCGGTGAGGCTTGGAGTGACAGCGGAGGGGGTGCTGGCGGAGTGAACGATGGAAGAATGGAGGGTGTCTGAAGGGTGGGGGCAGGCGCCTGAGGTCCAATCCCATCAAGTGAGGAAATTGTGCGGAGCGAATGCTGGAATGAGGAGGAAGGGGTTGAGGATGAGTTTGCAAAGGGGGGGGGGGGGGGGGGGTGTCGTGACTGTGCTCAAATTGCCAACACTGAACAATTAATAGTAAAGGCAACTTTACAAAGTTTGGAAACTTTCAGACTTTTAGTTTAAATGCTAATGAAAAGCACCTTTCAGTGCCCCATAATGTCCTATACCTTGTTTTTTTTTTATTTGTATTTTTTTATTGAAATATCATAAACTGCTATGTAAATGAGGCTCCTTTGCTTGAAATAAAGAGTATTAGAATTTCAAAGCATGACCAAAGGAACTAAAAGGGACTGAAGCACTGCAGCTTTCCAAAATCACTGTCAGCTGCACACACTGTATCTGTTACCAAGTTATACATCTGTTACGACGCCGTCGTGTCGTTTATGTTGAAATAAACTACTTGAGTAATGCCAATGTTTGTTTGAGCAATTACGCATGGTAACGGTGTGTTCAAACCAAACGCGTTTTGGGCATCAAGAGTGGCAGTCTTCCATGTAAAGTCTATGTGGAGGCGCGGCAAGGGGGCGTTGAGCTTTCTTGCGTCGCGTTTTGAGCATTTTGGGCATCGGCGTTCTGCACGGAACGCATGTCAACAAAAACCAGAGATTAGCAAAGCTGAACTTTGGCCCCTTGATGCGGGGCGTCAACCAATCAGAGCGATCAGCTCGCAGCTCCTGGAGTATTCCTGTGGTGAACCAAGACATGGGGCTGAGACGCCATTACTCCATGCAATATTAAGGATTACTATTCCTTGCTAAAAAGCTGAATGTTACTAATTTGGCTACGAAGCAGGATACGTTGCCTAGCAACGCTTTGTTAGGGGGGGTGGCGGCTCTCTGTTGAATGCGGCTCTTGTTGCATTAACAGTGACCATCACTGCCCTATGACAATGTCCTCTAGCTTTATTTATTAAATAAAACCATGCTATCTCTCTACTGCCATCTTTCAGACTGACTGGAAGAAAAGCGCCGCCTTTCCCCCTCTATTTTCTGCCGCGTTTGCTGCTCGCTCCAGACAAGCGGCAGGAGCGTTGGGAACGTTTTGGGTGTCAGACACAAAAGTGGCAGTTTAGTGACCAGCGTCGAGCGTTCAGCATTTTGAGCGTTTTTGACGTTTTGAGCGTTTTTGACGCTCAAAACGCGTTTGGTCTGAACACAGACCAAACAAAAAGCTGTTGTTTTCATAATCGGCCTTGTAAATACAGAAGGCAGCTATCCGACTGTTAATGGCACCAATACATAGTGATTTACACTGTTTGGAGGCGTTTCCTGAGGTATCATTGGCTCTGATTGGACAAACACGTGTCATGCGCCAAAGACAAAGGCTCTGATTGGAACACCTATTTTGACACAACACTGTATCACCTATGAATGGGCTACAGTGATGCCGGAACTACCGTCTGAAAGCCCCGAGTCTCCAGATTAAGAAGGAAAAAAAAGTAAGTTTCTATCTTTTATGGTTCGAAAGCTATGCTAGATTAAACACAACATGCTCCCTGGCATCGCCGATGATCCCGGCGTCCCCAGAGTGTTAAAGTAAGCATCGGGAAAACCTGAATGCTGCCATCTTACTCTGGCCTGGCGATGAGGATTAGGAGACTTATTTCATTCAGTGACTCTCTTATCCATCCTCGAGGCTCTTCAGTCTGAACTTCCCAACGTTGGAGCTGCCGCTGGCGACTCTGAAGGATGACGTTCACATTGAAGTTTTAAAGTGAATTGCTGTGGACGCAGCACTTACGTATCTTTGAGTGCTTTCTGTTATTAAAAAACTTTATCTGTGGAGTAAAACGGAGTCATCAGTAGTCAGTATTGTTTTCCTCTGCAATCCAAAGATCTCTGACAGTATGTCTTCTGAATGGCGGCTATTGCATCAGCCTGACAGCTGCCATCCTCGGTCAGGATGGAAAGTGACGGCAGCGAGCACTGCATCGGTTTCATATTCTCCTACCTTCTGCAGAACACTCACTTTGATGGACTTGCATCACTCTGCATCTGTGGAGGTTTGTGAGTTGTTTCCATGTGTGCCTTTCTGTAGCTGATAAAAATCATTTAATTGCTGTATACCGCAGAGACTTTATTTATTTATATACATGGTTTAGAAAAGTGTGGGTGTATAAACAGGTATCTTTGTGTGTTTTTCTGCAGGCAGAGGCTTGCTCTGTGATGCAGGCCTTCCACAGAGCTTGTCAATCATCCAGAGTGGCGCTGCCTTATTGGCTATTATCTCCCCTGTCAGGCGCCTGGCCGGGCCTCCACCCAACCACATCAGTCTCTGTCAGTTCACACACTGCTTGTGGATAGAGCCGTGGTGGCGCATGAAGCTGCATGTTACACCCAACATTACCTCAGGTAGCGACTGCTTCAGTGTGAGCTTCCATCAACTAATGACACTGCTTATTTTGAAGCCATTGCTGATGGAAAACATGTTATTTGTTTGACTTAATAAGATTATTTTAATTTATTTGACATTTACACGAAGATTGAGAGCATTGTGGCTGCAGTGTGATGTTTTGTAAAACCAATAAAAATATGAAGGATGTCCAGAAGCAAAAAAATAATGTCTCGCTTTGGAATCACACTGCAGTAGTAAATACTGTACATTTAAACGCCTGCAGCTGCAAATGATGCCACATTTCTTTTATTTCCCAGTGCAGAAAACAGATGTTTGCAGCTGTGCACTGATATTTTAAATTGGAAAAAAGGGATTCAGTATCAAACTCAGGTGTTTTAGCTCTCATGTACGGTGAGATTTGTTGTATTTCTCAGCTTTATTGTGCATTTAAACATGATGAACAGTGTGGGCTCGACAGTACGTTTACCGCTGATCTTGGCACAGTTTCTAAAGTTGTAATGACTCGTGGGAAATATGAGAACCAACATAAAATTCACTCGTAATTATCATTGAGAGGCTGATATGGTTTCTCAGCAGTTTTATTACTCACTGTACATCCCCCACATGCATGAAAGAGTATATGTGCACTAAATAAATGGCTGTTTGAAAAAGAAAGCTAAGTAAATAAATACATGCTCGGGACAACATATTACACCACGTCTTTAATGATTTAACATCTAAGCTGAGATGCAAAAGCAGTGTGGGAAAAACTAAGTAGAATTAATGATTCAGTAGTTTGATGGAAAAAAAACTTTAGTAAAGAAATTGTTTCTGTTCTTTATCAGTTTTTAACTTTGGTGTTGGATGACTCTTCCTTACAAAGTTACTTCAGTTTGATTCAGGCTTGTAGGCATCCGATCGAGTCATGGAGGTGTTACTGTCAGCACCTGTCTTGACTGTTTTCGATTTGTGAATTATCCTTTTTACAACACACTGGGTACGGTTACATGATGGTTTTTTAATTCGAAATGTATAATTTGGAATTAACATATTCTCCTACGAGTTTACATGAAAATAATTCTGAATGAAGGTTTACATGAAACACGTCCTCACTTAATTCCACTTTAGAGCGGTGGGTTGGGAAGGGTTCTGATTGGACAGAGGGTGCACGTGACATATGACGTACACCGGAAATAAACAAAGTTGGCTCCCTGCTTCTCGTCTTTTCAGTCGTAACTTGTAAAAACTACATAATAAAAACCAGTTTCGCTGCTATTTTAATTATAAATGTGAAGTAGCAGCTCAACACGAGCATACTACTTCACTTTTTGCAGCAACTGAGAAGGAGAAGAAAGATAGACATCGGGCCAGGACAAGGTAAAGAGCATGCGCAGAACGACCGGAGTTAACTTAGAGCAGAATGAAGGTTTACATGACAGAGGAATTAAATAGTTCAGAATTAAAATGCGAATAAACCAGACACTTACATTGGATTTAAGTTTAATTGCGAATAGAGATTTGCATTAGGAATAAAGTGTTTACATGGTCATTTTTCATCAATTTAAAGCGGAATTAACTTTTATTCGGAATTAAACAGGAATTAAAACTACCATGTAAATGCAGTAAATGACAGACTCCAAACAGTTTAAAAATGTCTTATATCACGCCCCAGATTTATTGGCAATAACAGCTGCTTCTCATAAATGCTGATGTCTTTCCTCCTTGGCATCAACAAAAGACACACCTGGATTCTGCAGATAAACAGGCTGTGAAAGCGTTTAGTTTTATTGATGTGCTAAAAAATGGCTGATAGCCGGAGCATCTGCTTAGCAGAACTTGGCTGAAGCTTACCCGCTTAATTCCAATGGAAGCAATAAAGCTTCCAGGATCCCAAGTATCCAAAGTGTTTTGCTTTTCTTTTTTTTTCATACACACACACACACACACACACACACACACACACACACACACACACACATATATATATATATATATATATGTATATATATATATATATATATATATATATATATATATGTATATATATATATATATATATATATATATATATATATATATATATATATATATATATATATATGTATATATATATATATATATATATATATATATATATATATATATATATATATATATATATATAGATCTTCCAAACATCCAACTAAGTAATTCATGTTCAGAGTGTAGTTGTCTTATTATAAAACCATTAAGATGTATGAAAACCTGCTGCTTTGAAATAAAAAATAATTAGTGGAATACAAATTTTTGGGCTCAGACAAGGACTGAAGGTGATTAAAAGATTTAATTGATATGCCTGTGAGTCAAAGCACAAGTTTGTGTTAAACCTGCCATGAATGAAAAAAAAAAAAAAAAAGGTTTAATTAAATTAATTTTCTTCTGATTTATTTACAAGGCTGTAAAATCTTCACCCCAGACATTCCACTCTGCACTTCATAACATAATATTTCTTTTTTTTTCATGTTAAAATAAATATTTAAAAAAAAATATGACTGAAATTATTAGAAGCTTAAATATTTGAAACTGGAAAAATTGATGAATGTAATTATTTTTCTGGCACTTCCTCAGATCCGGTGTTTTTTTTTTTTCTTTTTTTCCCCACTGTGGGTTTCAAAACATCTCAATATTCACATGTATAAAGTTTCAAAGTCTATTGAATATGTTTCAAACGAAGTGACAAATTTACTGAACCAGATCCTGGTATAGATTTGAATGTATTTTTATAATTATGTATAAAATATACATAAATTTAATTAATAAGTTTATTGAAAAAAGATTTTAAATAGAATCAGACATATAGACATTGGAATACATTGAAATATTTAACACCTTACCAGCTTCTAGACAGCACTTCGATGATGGTTTGACCTTATTTTCCCCTTTTAACACCTTTAAAACTTTGTTTTTCACTTGAGGTTTTAATCTATCACAGACACTATGGTGTGAATGTTTACACAGCTAACAAGCTGGTGAAGAAGGTAAAAGACTCGAGTCAGTTCATGGAAAAGTCTAGCAGGCATTCCTGGTTGAAGCTGAGGCCATCTAATATTTATTACCTCTATAACTTACTCTCCTGTGTGCGGCAGGAACATTTAGCTTCATGCAGGGAGGTGAAGGGGTTAAAAGGGGAACAGCGGTGCCATAAAAGGGACAATGAAATAAACATGACTCACTGTGAAAGAGCCCTCATAGCCAATATAATCAAGATGGCGAGCAAGAGTGGGAACGAGCCATTGGCAGTTAACAACACAAACCCCTCTTAGGCTTAAACTATGACCGAACCGCCGATCTGATGACCGTCACCTTGAGAGGAAAGGTAAGCAGCGCTTTGGTGACATCATGGCCTGCTTAGCCTCTCAGAAATCCGTTTACAGAGTTCTATGAAACATGAGATAAAAGATCATAACGATGATAAAAACCACTGCTGTTTTACACAAATGTATGTCGGAGCTGGCGGGAATAATTACTTCTTAGATAACAGAACAGTCTGGGATGAAGACGCCGGAGCTGGAGATGCGCTTTCAACACTCAGCTTAACAAAAAGAATGAAGGAGAAAAAGAAAAACACTTCTGTAGCTTTAAATCCAGCCAGAACCAGTCGTAGCCTGTAGCCAAAACAATGTGCAACTCTCACTTTGTGCATGGACGAGTGTGTGTGTGTGTGTGTGTGTGTGTGTGTGTGTGTGCCAGTGTGTGCAACCATTTGCAGTGGTGTGCCCCTTCAACAGATAAGAGTAACGATGGATTACTCTCTCCTTTTCTTCAGCTTCCTTCTTTTAACCTTTAACTGCAGGGCTGATTGCACGTTTGCTGTTAAATCAGGTACGATGTGTGCAATCGTAGAAGGTAGAAGTAGAGAGCATTAGTCAGGATGCGGTCCTTATAAACAAAGAGCATGCGCATACACACTCAGCTAAACATCTGTAGGCGAACAGCGATCTTGGCATATGCTGACGGCAGCTACGCTAATTACATCGTTCAAACAAGCGTCTCCTCACAAGAACATCCCTCGTCACGTGGAGGCAAGCCTGACACTGCGTGCTCGTCACCTTGTGCCTGCTCTGTCCCTCTTTCACGCTGCCATTTTCCTCTCCTCCTCCTGTCCTTGCATTCACCACATGCATTTATTTTTTCCTTGAAAAGCATGCTTCAGGGAATAGGGAAGGGTTAAGCTTCATTTCTGCTTCCCAAGCTTTTGCTTGGCTGCACCAAACTAAGCAAGTCAATCCAAAAACCTTCACGCGGCTGTCTAAAAGTAGCAGAGAGGGTGAACTACGGACATGCTAGCATTTTCTAACTGTTCGGATTCGCAGCAGGCATGCAACACAAGTTGTTTACTTTAGCATCGGCATGCCAGTACAGTTGTGCTCATATGTATTCATAACTTTTCATTAAAGAAAAGGCTGAATTTACAACAGTCACTCAAATACCTGGAGACTTTTAAAAAAAAAAAGGAACAATAACTAAAAATTTGCAAAAATATAATTTAGCAATATAAGAGACTGTTTTTTCATTTAATTGATTTGAAGAAAGAAAAAATAAAACAAACATACAAATTAAATAAAACCATGTCATCACTCTACTGAATCCACCATGATTCAAACTGACTGGAAGGAGCGTTTTCGACGCTCAAAACGCGTTTGGTCTGAACACACCGTAAAGGATTGTTCAACATAATATTAGTTTATGACTGATGTCATAAATTATGATAAATTATCTTATTTGTTTGCTTTTAAAAAAAAATATTTCTATTGAACCAGAATTAGAAAATAATGTAACGATTTTCATAAAATTTTCATTTATTATTACTTTAGTCAATTTCAGCTTATTTTACAGGCAACTGTTTTTTTCCTTCTTTAATGTGAATAAATATGAGCACAACTGTATGTGCAAGGCAAAACGTTGCACAGGCATGTAAAATATGAAGAAACAGTTGTGGGAGTTTCATGAAAGCCAAATGCCAGCTGCTTTCCCAAATCCTGTTTGGCTACAATTAAATCATCCCATCCTGAAATGCAGAGGTAAATAGAGAATTACTGTCATTGAGGAAAGTGTTATGCACTGTTTGTGAAGCAAGGTCTGCCCACGCTTACTATAACGATGCTAATCCAGGCTTGACGGAGCAGCAGCACTTACTGGTTGCCCCTCTGGTGGATGAACGTGTCAAAGCTTCTACTTGTACCGCAGCTGCAACGCCAAGCGTGTGCACGTAAAAAAAACCGCACAAAACGGAGGAGGAAGCTCAGGTCAGATGTCAAAGGAAACCTTACAATCCTGGATGCACACATGACCAGCTGCTATACAGCTCTGAGGGCAGTAATATTATCCTCTTTCCATCTCGGTGACTGTTATGTGTCTGAGGAGCCAAACGTCTCTCTTCAATGACACTGAAGAGATGACAGGATAAATCACCTCCCTGAGAGGATGAGTGTGCAAAGGAGCGTGAGGGAGAATGGGAATGAGAGTGATAAATACAAAGAGAAGATAAAATATGTATATTCTCTCCGGTTAAGTCGGGGTGGTATGACTTCAGAAGATGTGAAGACAAGTCCCTCGGAATGCAGGGACTGATGTTTAGCCACACAAATCTGCCTTTCTCTTTGCACCGTACCCCTGAGTCCTTCTCCCTCCCTTTCTTTTCCCTTCTTCTCACTCTCCAGTTTGCTTTATCAAATAGAAAAAAGGTGCTTTATATGTCCTGCTACTCTAAAAGCATCCCCTTTGTCTCTTTTACCAGCCCCGACTCTCCATTTCACCCTGCTCTCCGTGTCTCCTGTGGGACCCTTCCAAATACAAGGGGAGAGGAACAAACGCCAGAGGGATTACGGAGAGTTGGATAACACATACAGGCGATTACCTCATGGACTTCTGTGGCCTATTTCCATTGTGCTGAGGACATTACATCAAAAAAACTCTCAGCTTGTTCTAGAAATTTGAGAAAAGAATGAATCACTATGTTGCATCATGTTGGATGGACAAAATAAAAAAAAACATTAGTGTTTAATTTAATGGATTACACAAGACCTTTGATTCATAGTCTGAGATAAGTCATTCTGAAGTTGAACTGTTTTACGCTTTTATGTATCACGACATAATGCCATCTGATCATTATTTGTTTAAAACTAAAGCAAAATGCAGAAAAGAGCAGCCAGGTGCTGCTCACTAAATACATTGAATGAACCAATCATCACCAAGATTAATCACCTTCATAAACTAGATGTATTGGCAGTTTGATAGTCTGGAGCATTCAGGTGAGTGTTAACACAATCTCAGTGCACAAAGACATCAGAAAGTAACTTAGAGAAGCAACAGAAAAGACAGATTTTAAGATAAAGACAGATTATAAGCCCATTTTTTTTTTAAAAAAAGGAAGCCTTTTTTCTCCAGTAAATATGTTACATGACTTGTAGTCTTTGGTCCTGAGTTCAATGGGCAGAAAATGCTGACCAGAAGGGAACTAGGTGATCAAAGAGTGTCAGAAACTCAGTCATGTAAATAAAAATGGTCCAAAAACTGAACCGTGTGGTGCCCCAAATGACAACTGTGAGGTTAGTTGAGATACAGGAGCAAGATTTATTCCAAACTAATAGACTGATCTGAAGACCGGACGGAGACATAACAGGATGATCTGATGATGGAAACATAGAATGGAGGAGTAGAAAAATACTGAGACAAATGAGGAACAGGTGAATCAGAAAATCAAAGCAGGTGCGCTCATGAAAAGGAAGCAAAACGGGCTACGATACACAGGGGAACAACGCAGGAAACACTACAAAATAAAACAGGAAATGAGAACAAAAGACACACAAAAAGTCCAAAACCATGACAGGAAATGGTAACGTTTGTAATTGCAATACAAATTTTTACAATGTTTTTTTTCACAAATGGATGTAATTTGTACACAGCTCAGAGAAACCGCCAAAATAAAAGCCCTAATATATATAGATCTTAGACATATTACATTACATTTCAGGGTTTGGCAGTATAATTAGAAAAAAAAAAAAACTTGAGGATGTGTGGTTCGTTTGCAAAGTGAGAAGCCTGAAGGTCAACTCTGCATCTGAACATGCGACAAGAGCAACTTTCTTTCAACATAAGAGAGCAAAATGGAGATGTCAGAATGCACAGTAGAGTGTGTGGAGAAAACATCAAGTGTCTCAAGCACGTTTAATACATTTCAGCCTCCTCTGTTAAGTGAGAAGTTCCATGAATCCACGCTTCCTCCACAACCACCTGGATTTTAGATGACCTAACAAACAGTCTACAGTTTATGATACTAAAAGGTTAAATGTGTGAGAAACACTGGAGATAAAGTAGCATTCAACTCATTTCATTTTATTCATCAGCACCTCGTGCCTACGGTGAAACACAGTGGTGGAGGGGTAATGATGTGGGCTCGCTTTGCAAAGACTTGGAGAAATTGCTTCCACTGAGTCAAACATGAACTCCTCTGTATACCAAAGTATTCCGGCATCAGATCGCGACGCCATCTGTCGAACAGCTAAAGCTTGGCGAAAATTAGGTCATGCAGCAAGACAATGGTCCCAAGCACAGCAGCAAATCTGCAGCAGAATGATTGAAAGAGGAAGCATACTCACTTTAAGATACACGGCTGCACACTGTGATATTGTGGAAACGTACCGTTTCAAGGCTTACACCTGACCCGCGATGCTCCAGCATTCAGATAAAACTTCAGCATAAGTCAGGTTTACTGGGAGAACAGCATGCCACGGAAATAGATGTGTTTATTCTTTAAAAACAGATGTAGAAGTAACACTGACTGGCAACAGCCAACAGAATCTGACATTACCAGACGTTTTGTTGACCTATCTATTTGCTCCAAGTTTCTATCTATGTATTTCTCCTCTGTATTTTAATGTAACATTTTTATATCTTCCTTGTTACGGCTAAAAGTGAATTTATGATCAATAAAAGCACTGATTTAAAATGATTTATTAGTTGGTGTTTGAGCATATATATATATATATATATATATATATATATATATATATATATATATATATATATATATATATATATATATATATATATATATATATACACATATATATGTATGATAAAAACATTTACATCCTATGTGGTAATAAGGTTTTTGTATCATTTGACTGAAAGCGTGAGCTTTACAGTGGAGAGATTGGCTCTCTTCTGCACACCGTGGGCCCCAAAAGACTTCCTGGGCTCTGGTTGAGAGTGTGTGTCTTTGCACGAGCATTTCACTGGTGAGAGCCGATGAGGAGAGAGTCTGCTCCAGACAGACAAGAAGCTGAAATCTGTGTGTGTTGAGTGTGCATGTGATGGTATTAGGAGACTAAAAATGAGCCAGTTTTTTTTCAGAGTCAGTTTTAAGTTTACTCCAGGAAGTGCAGTATGAGCTATCTTTTGTGTCACACTCAGCTAAGTGGTTTCTCGCAACACAGTGGGTGTTGTATTATTTCTGACTGCCTCCCTCATTCTGCTTTTAGACTGACTGTCATACCGCGTGGTGGAAGAATGCAGGAAAAGTAACCTCACGCATGACATAATACACACACATACTTCCATAAGTGGGTGAGTGGACAATGATGCCTGATGATTTATTGAAATAAAAGAAGTGAGAAAGTAGTTCATTAACAGATAAAACTGGTTAAAATGAATTGTAATGGACCGGCGACTTGTCCAAGATGCATCTTCCCTCCCACCTCCTAATTGCTGGAATAGACTCCACATTTCAACCTGAACTGGAATAAGTGGTGTAGAAGATGAATACATTAATTAAATATGTAATGAATCCTGGGGTGTGGTTAGCGCTGTGGCCTCACAGCAAGAAGGTCACTGGTTTGATCCTTGGCTGGGGCGAGGTTTGGTCAGTGGCCTTCCTGTGTGGAGTTTGCATGTTCTCCCTGTGTATGCATGTGTTCTCTCCGGGTTCTCCGGCTTCCTCCCACCGTGCAAAGACATTCATGTTAGGTTAAATGGCTAAAATTAGCTAAATTGCCCCTGGGAGTGAGTGTGTGTGTGAGTGGTTGTTTGTCTCTGTGTGGCCCTGCGATGGACTGGCGAGCTGTCCAAGGTGTACCCTGCCTTTCACCCAAAGACTGCTGGGATAGACACCAGCTTCCCCACGACCCTTCATCGGATTGAGCGGTTAGGAAAATGAATATATTAAAAAAAAAAAAAAAAAAAACATTTTCAATTTTTCTCTGGTATAAGAATTTTTAATTCAATTCAAATATATAAGAGTTGTATTTTTTTTAATTTCTGAAAAAATGGAAATACAACATGATATAATACACAAATGCTTGATTTTATATAAATTTATCAATGATGTATATAAATAAATAATGCACGTATTAATAAATTCAATGTCCCTACTTTATCTATCTATCTATCTATCTATCTATCTATCTATCTATCTATCTATCTATCTATCTATCTATCTATCTATCTATCTATCCATCCATCCATCCATCCATCCATCCATCCATCCATCCATCCATCCATCTGAATGTGTTTTGCTGATATCGTTGGAGCTTATCAGTGACTTAGCTTATAATGACATTTTCAGCCACTTTTTTGCTTCTTTTTTCTTTTGAATTATTATCATTATTGTAATTTTGAAGTGCTTCATTGGTCGACGTTCCATTTTATCTGGAGTGGTTTAAATGTTCTCCTCATTGCTCTGTTTTTGCTTTCGCTCTTTATCCTTGATCCTCCTCTTCTCATGCAGATTTCTGGCCGTGACTTCTGCTTTAAAAGATCAATCAGCAGCTCCCACATGAGACAGCTTTTCAGTTGGCATGGTTACTCATCTTCAGATGCTTAAAAAGTTGCAGAAGTACCAACAGAACAGCCTGTTCCCTGTTATTTTGTCAAACATTAGATCCACTGTGTGCTAGATCTGAAAAATTCATCAGCATTGGTGACGTGAGGAAGGAAATTTTCTGGATTGCCCCAACCAACATGTCTGATATGTCTGTACTCATGGCAACACAGTTAATCAGATGTTTGTTCAGGAATCGGGAGGCTGTGACTCGTCAGTGGAACTGACATACAGACATACTTTTCATGTTTCCTTGATAGGAAAAAGGATTTAAAAGATCTAATAAAAAGTGGGGAACAGCAGGAAGTTTGCGTACATGACTCTTGATGTTACATCTAGGTGGACCCTGTACTGGGACCAGACTGGGACAGTTAGTGCGGATGCAGACCAGATGCTTTTTACAGTCTCTGAAGGCTTAGAAACACAAAGACTGCATGTTATTCACACCCAGACACTCCACAAACCAGAACAAGTTTACCTCACCAGCAAAGACCGGAACTTGTATAAAGCCATCGTCCATTAAGAATAAAACTCCAAAGGTTGACACCGATTTTTATTTTTCAGTGGAGGACAGGCAGGGCAGAACACCACATATAAATGCCCAAAAACCTATTAGACCATAAATTTAGACCTGTAATTTATAAAAGATGACCTCAAACTTGGCAGTGACTGGGAATAATAAATGAGGAACACCGAGGTCGGGGGCTTTGGGAGAAATCTCAAGGCGAGTAGTGTGTACGTGTGTTTATGTAGTATATGTGCATATGAATGGAGCTCCTTTTATTGAACTTTCAGTTTCAATTTATCCATTAACTTGTAATAAGTGCCATACGGTCCCCCCTGCCCTGAGAATAAACATTGAGGAGAGCGACGGAGAGAAGGAAGAGGGCGTTTAGAAGTCAGCCACACAGCTGCACAATGTGGCGATTAGAGCGGTTCCGGTCTATGATGTGGCATTTAACGCCCACGTGCTGGAAGTATAGAGCCAAGGAGGTTCATCCAACAGTCAAATCTCGCCGGATTCACTGTCAACCCACCCCACAGGATTCATGTGGCGTCAGCATTTCTCCATCATGGAGTGGGTATCTGTGGCACCCATGACAAACAGAGGGATGCTCTTCAAAGAGACATTTTTTTTTTTTTTAGAAAATGCTTGTGGTTGTAACCATGCAACCATCTTTAAGGTCTTCAAGAAGCTGAAACATAATTTTTTAAGTCAAGGTCTTATAGATCAAAGATGGAGTTTTTCCTGCTGCGTCCCTGCAGCTCACCTCCTCTCTGCTCATCACTGAGGCTAACCCGGGAACGGCCCTCCAGGTTGGGCCGGTGTCGTCCAACACCCAGCCTGCAGGAACCTACCGGCACCTTTTTAGCTTCTGAGACTGATTCTTTTCTTTCATACAGGAACAGGAGGAGCAGGTAGCAGTCTGACAGTTCTTTTGTGGTTTTTCAGGATAACTCTGATGCTTAAAAACAGGATTTCTTCCTCGTCTGACCGGAGGCAACCAAGACTCTTTGTATTATTCTAATAAAATGAATTTAAAAGCGGAACTTTTCAGTCGTATAAGTTACTAATCATAAAAGCTGCAAACAAAAACATGGAGTGTTGATCTTTTGTTGTACGTCATCATACTGTAAATGTATATAAAACATTGAATGTGAAAGGAGAGCTTCTGAGTTGGATACAGACAACACTGAGACCAACTGCTCTAAAACCTTTTGAGCAATCAGTGTACCGAAGAAGAGTGGAAAAGGATGAGATTTTTGCAAAGTGTTTCCTCAAAATAAGTGTCCATATTTACTTGTTATTATTGCAGTGCATTCTTCCCCGCATGGTTACAAATATTAGTGCTGCACATGGTTGGCTGCAGATGGATGGACTCTTGCAGACTGATGCTGATGGCAGAATTCCCATCATCCAATCCTGGATTCCCAAGCAGAGGCAGAAAGCTGAGTTGGCTTTAAGGGACAGCGAGCCAGCAGAGCGCATTGCGTTAACCAGTGACCCTGTTGTTACTCTGCTGATTCTGAAAGCACACGCCTTTATACACCATGTTGCCGGTATGAACAACAACAACGAAGGTGTGACATCATCACTTTTTGGACTGATAAAGTGTCAACACATTGTGAAATGGATACAGGTCAGGTTTTCCATGAATTTCCATTAACGTCACATACATGCTGACAAAAATCTGTCTGTGCATAATAATGTGAACAATATATGAATGTTCATCTCTGATGCGTGAATGATTTAAAAAAAAAACCAAAAAAAACTATGATTTTTTTTACATATGCAATTTTTTACTTTATCTTTAATATCATTTGACTTTTTAATCAATTTATTTATTGTATCTATTCTATAGAAATATTCATAAAAATTTTTTTCACATTTATATAAGAGAAATTATATATAATAATTGACTCATATCATTTTCTTGCTCTATTTATCACTGAAGTAAAGTTGGTAATTACATGTATGTGTATATATGACATGTTAGACGATATTTGTTTATTCTCCAGTGAGTGGCAGTGAGTTGGGTGATTTTATTAATGTCCACTGAAGTGGCAAAATTGCAAATATTCCATCCTTATTTCTGAATACGCAAGAAAACAGCCTTTAAATAGGTGTCCACTGTGGTGGACATGATTCATCAAAGGGCTAGGTGGGAAAAATTAAGCACTTTTTTTCATTTAATTGAATTTTGTTAATTAATTAAAAAACTTTAAGATACCAACACAGAGTGTGTGGTGTTTCAAGAAAATGCCTGACAACTCAGGAAGTGTGTCATCTCAGACATGTGTGGAAATGTCCCAAAGGCAATTTGATGCTAGAAAGTAAAGTCTGCTAACTTCAACCTGGATCTCAGAGCTGAATAATTCACCAAGCAAAAAAAAAAAAAAAAAAAAAACACTTCTCAAGATTTTTTTAATGCTCACCAACTCTGGTCCATGTGACACATGTGAGAGCTGCCAGCAGAGGCCAAGCAGCGAGCATGAAATAGATGTACGCCACGCTAAAATCCTTGAGCACATTAACATTTGAAGTAGGTCATTTCACCCCATTGTTCAGCTCAATTTTCTAATATGAAAAATACAGTGCACTGTGAGCGGGGCTTTGCAGGCATCAGCAGGCACACGAAGCATATGCAATCTGGAGAGAGGATTAGGTGTTTTTAAACTGTAGAGCAAATGAAAAGTAAGGATGCTTTCAAATATAATCCTATGAAAAGTTTCTTTTGTTACATTCAAAGCAAAGCAACAGAAACGGATCAATCTTTTTTCATTAAAGATGGGGTAAATGCTTCCTGGCGTGTCAGAAAACCTGCTTGTTCTTCACCGGATTTCCCTCCTTCTGTCTTTAATCACCGTGTTACTACATGATGCTGAGATCTTGACTCGTGGTGGCCATAAAAGCCGCTGCGGATGAGTGTGTATGTGTGTGTTTATTCAGTCAACATAAAGCTTTTCTTGTCATCAGTGCAGCCACCCCCTGCCCACCCTCTAACTAAACTGTCACTGTCAAAACGTCGTCTCCAACAGATTGTTTACCTGCAGGCAGCACGGCCTAAAAGGAAAAATGTCAAAACCAGCATTGTAATTGGCGAAGCGGCGAAATGATGACACGGGTATTATTCAGGGCTAAAGACGTAATCACTGCATTTTCTTGAGCAAACAGTAAAAACACTGGAAAGATACGCAAAGCAAAGAGGGAGAAATCAAATAGTGGCTAAATCAACAAACTTGAAACAAGCGGCGCCGTGAATATTCTCCCTTCAGCCCCGGAGGGCATCGCTCCATTCTACATTTAAGGATTCCTTTCTCCCCTCTTTTCTTCTCTCCGGTTCCACTTCAAAGGCCGTCTCCCCTTGCAGAATCCGAGTCAGGTGGGGAAGAGGAGGGTAAAGCGCACGATATGCCGCGTGCACACGCCACATCCCACATCTCACACACTCTTTTATGTGTTAATCACCATCAACGCGGCAGCCCGGTGGAAGACGTATGAGAATATAATGAAGATTTAGGTCGTGGGAAATGACTGGCGCAACACCCATCCCTCAACCTGCCGAGCCTCCCTGACGTCTGTTTCCTCCGTGTTTTCCGGCTACAGCGTGTGGCTGCTGGAAACATTCTGACCCATCAAGAAATGAAGGCCGTTGTGCACCTCAATGACGGCTTAACAAGCAAGTCTAGCCTAGTGAGCATGTAGATGGTTTATGGAGGGGGGTGGGGGGTGGGGGGATAGGAACAAGTCCTCTGAGAAAGAGCAGGATTTGACATATATTTAAGAATAAGCCTGAGACCGGCAGGCAGAGAGCTCTACACATCTATCAGGCGAAGGCACGAAAGCTATTGGGGATAAAGCATGGAGGCATGAAGAGAGACCATTTCCATGGGGAGTCCTTGGACAGGCCAGACCAAAACTACGACTGAAGCTCAGCAATGAGAGGTCTCTCTGGGGGGCTGCAGAGGATAAGAGGCCCTGGCGGAAGAACTCTCACGTCAGCACTTCAATCACGCCTAATCCCTGCTTAGTACACCCACTGCTATGGCAAGGAGAGAGCAAGGGAGAAGAAGGGAGGAGGGAAAGAGAGGGATGATGAGAGGGAACGCTAAGAGAAAGACAGATGAAGTAAAACAGAGAAGATAAAGGGGAAAGAGAAAAAAAAGATTAGGAGAGGAGAGGAGATGAGAGACAATAGGAAAAATTACCAAAGGAGCCATCAAAGGTTAGCGAGAGGAGGTGGTGTGTGAAACAGAGGGGGAATGAAAATCTCCCAGCAGCGTCTTCCAAAACTCCAACACTTTCTGCACTTCCAAACTTCTGCTCGCATCACAGAAAAATCAGAGCCGATGTGAAATGATGAATTAAGAATTAATAACCGCCAACGTACACGGTTACATTCCCAAGCAGCGGACATTAAAACTTCAAAGAACAATAAATCCAAAAGAAACGAGTACTATCTGTTACAACAATAACCATTCTTGTTCATCCCCTCTAAATGTAGCAATTTATCATTTTTAATTCAAATAAAGCACATTTTCATCCTTTTTCCCCCATAAAAATATAATAAGAAGAAGAAGAAGAAGAAAAAGAAAAAGAAAAAGAAGAAGAAGAATCAGCGTCCCATGTGTCAGACAAAATGCTGATTTCATATCTTTCGGTGAAGAGCTCCACTGTTGCTGGAGTGAGAGATGAGCGGAAATCTGCAAACATCCAACGTGTCCAGTGCTTTGCATGAAGCGTGCATGCGCGTGTGTGTGTGTGTCTGCACCCTCCTATTTGTGTACCTACATGTGTTTGGGTCTGAATGGAGTGATGAAATGGTAAGGAGGGGGAGAGAAAAGAGGGATGGAGATGCAGCAGATGGACGAGGGGAGATCAGTGAAAGAGGATTACGCCACGTCAAACCATCATCGCACTCATAAAATCAGTCCACCCACATTGCTTGAGAGGGTTCAGAGCCAATGTAGAGCAGGGATAATTTAAGGCCCAGAGTCTATCTCCATCTTTCACCCCACATGGTAAACTGTTGCTGCGCGGGGACTGACGGAAGAGACAGTTTAGATTAAGTGCAGGGATTCTACAAGAAAGGGCAACAGAGAATATGAAGCGTTAAATTGTAAAGTGTGATTGTGTGGGAGAGCTTTGAGAGGATTTCAGACTGAAAGTGTAAAGGCTGTGTCACTACGTAGCAGAAATGAACAATACTATGCTAAATCCACGCTGGAAACTAAAAACTATGCAATGCCCTTGGTATTATTTTGTGTGAAATGAAATGTTGAGAAATATTTACACATTAACGAAACCAGTTTTATTTGCTTTCTCCTCTTCAAAAAAATGTCCTCGTATTAGTCAGACCCTTAGGGCCCTGCATACCTCACTTTAACCATAACAATGATCTAAATCAGACCAGCTTTAAAGTGACTAATCAGAAGGCTGTTTCTTCCTAAAGTAGAGCAATACACTGTGTGGCCTTTTATGCAGTTACTATTTGCCAGATTGCTCTATTAACTACTTGTCAAAACAAGCAAGCAAACAAAACACACAAACTATGCGTTTGTCCTTGGAGTGTCATTGCTCACTTCCAGTGTTACAGTATATCGATAAGAGCCAAGTGTGTCACTTAAGCACCATGCACAGCAATACAGTTGCTCAGAGTGTTTCAGCACCATGGACAGCACCAGAGTGTCCACCAGTAGCCATGATGGGTTTCGGATACAGCCCTGCTTAGTGTTTCAGCACCATGGAAACATTGTTTTTAATGTTTTAATAGTGATCTGTAACAAACCAAATTTTGAGAAAAATCAGGTAAAAGCTGGTGAAGTTGTTGTTGTTAGGTCTACACCTTATAAATAAATGCATTGGAGCCAGATGGCAGACCCATCCAAGATGGCGGAGCGATGAGACATCAGCCTGTATAGGCAGCGTGACATTGTGCAGTGTCTTTGTATATATATATATATATATATATATATATATATATATATATATATATATATATATATATATATATATATATATATATATATATATATATGTATGTATGTATATATATATATATATATATATATATATATATATATATATATATATATATTATATATATATATATATGTATATATATGGAGCCCTGCTTAGTGTTTCAGCACCATGGACAGCACCAGGGTGTTTCCTTCTTTCTTTCTTCCTTTCTTTTTTGTTGTTTTTTGGTCTGGGCTGTTCAGTACAGTGGCTGGGAAATACAAAACAAATTCAATTTAAAAAACTAAACAAAACAAAAAAAAAAAACTAATTCCCAAATTCAAAAACAAAATTCAACTTTAAAAACCAATTCACAATATTAAAAAAAAGAAAACAAAAAACAAATTTCAACTTGAAAAACCAAGTTTCAATTGAAAAAAAAAACTATTTAAATAATAACAAAACAAAGTTCCTTCTTTAGAAAAGAAAAAGTCCACAATGCAGGAACCAGTTTATCTTTACAAACAAACCAAAAAGTAAAAACTGCATATCCCTCCATCTGCCTTTTCCCCCCACAAACCGATGTCTTATCATTGCAAATCTAGTTTTTAAACAACATTTTCAACATCAGTGGTGGAAATAAACGCTCTGTAGCAGCAATCAGTGTTTTATTTAAATGGTAACACATTTTTCTACAAGCTACTTGAAGCACTTTTAGGCCCTTTGAGCAGCATTTGAGGACTCAACTGATTCCATAAAATATTGAACTGAAGGAAAATGAGAGGATCACTGAGTTCTTCGTCTCCTGCTGCTTCTGGTTCTGTCAGTGTTGGAGCTTGGTGTTTTTATAGCTCTTTATGAAAAACTACGATGACTTTTGTTATCAAACAGGCGATGTCAACATTTAGCTGGCCTGGTTTCCATAACATAAACAGCCAGACCTTTACATATATGAACAGGCTTTTCATGGTGCCCAGTGGGATGTTAAGAGTTTTTTGTTGGCAGTTTTAGCAGCCCCATAGAGAGGGTCTCCTCTCTTTGAATGCCTGCCAACAGCCCAGCATTCCTGGCTTACTGGTCAGTTGTGCAAACATACTCATCTCATCTCATCCCACTGTCCAACGTATCGGCTCACCGTGACCGAAAATCAGCAGGAAGAAGGTTTAGGTCTGTTTAAGTTCTCTCATGTGCCATGTGTTCACCAGTTTACCCAATTCTCCCCACTGGTGCTCCCCTACGCGTTTGCCATCCTTTCATTCATTGATTTCCCACTTTGCCTTCGCCTTCGATGTTACGTCACACACAAAACGGTTGATAATTAACACCATCTGCAGTGGGCAGGCACCACGCTTACACCCTGGAACAGAATGGTTGGTGCATCCCAGGTCCATCTGTGCCTGTATATACAGATACACACACAAGGGAAGCGTACGTTGTGTATGTTTGTTCATAAACAGAAAGTTACAAACAAAACTGATGTGCAAGCATCAGAATACAAACAGACTATTTGAGAATGAGGCAAAGAGATAAGAGGAGAAACCCAAACACAAACAGTTTTTGATGTAAAAGAGGCTTGGACCAACATTTTCTGTCCCTGGCAGGCTTTCGCAGCAGATCCACTCTGCAGCAGATCCAAAGCAGCATGACAGCAGACGAATATTAATTAGCACAGTGCCAAGCTGGTCGCAGCCGCTTTGCAGGGGCATCGATTTGCCCGTCGTTTGATGAAATGTCACTGAGGTCGCTCAAAGTAAACGTGTGAAAGAACAACAAGCGTTTGAGTTCAGGTAGCAACGATGATCTTTTTTTTATTTCATCTAGAACGACCTGCCCAACTCTGTCCGCTCCGCAGAGTCCCTGTCTACTTTTAAGACCAAGCTGAAGACTTAGATCTCCAAGGAGCACTTCAACACTTAGATTAGCTATATTTGTCAGAAAGTTGAAGAACTTAGCTCAGTTCTTTGCAACAAACCTTATGGTATTAATTCTTCGTATTATAACATAGGTGATATTATGGGGTGGGAAGGGAGTAAACAACAACAACAAAAAAAGTCTGTAGCACTTCATGGAAGGACCTGCGTCCAACTGGACAGTCCACCAGCACCTCCCTATGATGTCCTCTACTGTTTGATTTCATGCTTGTGTTGTTGTCACTCAGATGTAAGTCGCTTTGGACAAAAGTGTCTGTGGAGCTAAATGACTGTGGAGGAGAATAGAATAGAATAGAATAGAATAGAATAGAAAGCTGTTGCACGTTTTGTGTTGGTGACTCACTCAAACTTCTTAGTGACAAACGAAGCCTTGTTGATGCGCTTCATGCATTTGATAAGTAAAGTCAGGGCTATTAGGGGTGAGAAAATGGAATAAAAAAAATCGAATATTGGGATTTTTTTGCTTTACAATTTTGAAGAAGATTTTTTTAACAAAAAAATCAATTTTTTTTTCAATAAATAAAAATAATTAAAAAATTTTTTGTCATTTTTGTAATTTTTATTGATTGTTTTACTTGTCTTATTGGGCATTCTAGCAGCAGAATGATGGTCTGGCTACTGTGTTGTTTCTTCCTAATTGAAATCAAGAAAAATAACAAGCAAAAAAAAAGCCTCTCCATTATTTATGTTACTATAGGCATTTTAAAGTCCATTATACAAAAGGGTCAAGGTGCTGAAGGATGTTTTATTTGAGTGACATAATAGCTCTAATGCATCCAGGCAAAGAGGAACGGGAGAATTATGCAGCTTTCAGAAGAGCCATTTGTCATCCCACCCCACTTTCCCCCTTTTTTTTTTTCTCTTTGGCTGACCCGTTCTTCCGTGTCTGTTTGTTTATCTCTTTTCCCTCTCTCTCTCTCCTCCCCCTCGTGCTAAAAAGATTAATTCATTTTGTGGTTTAGCGTGTGGGAAAAATTCAGACAACAAACGTTTTACAGCCTTCCCTCTTCACGGGAGCTGAGAGAAGAACTATTTTAGCTGCGGGGGAGACCGGCAGAGGCAGGCGGTGCCGCAACTTTGCTCCATGTTTGGCTGCGAGTGGAGAGAGAAGGGGAAGATGTGAAAAGATAAATGACTTTGTTCTTTACAGACTTGAGGCAGTACAATAACACCTTTAATATTTAACTTTTCTCCCCAGAATACAAGCGGAGGTGGAAACGATTTTTACTACATCTGTGTGACACGTGCACATATTAGGGGGAAAAAAAAACAAAAAAAAAAAACGTATTTGCTTTCTTCAAACTTGGCTGCAGAAATTTTCATCTTTTTCATAGAAAGATTTGCAGAAATGAAAAAAAGGAATGATGGAAATGGAACTTAATGAGAATCAAAGTGGGAGGCATCTCTTGTAAAGACTGAGATATGGACCTGGAGAGAGAAGTGTTGGAAGAGAGGGGAGGACTGAGAGGTGAGGATGAGATTGAAGAGGGACTGTGGGCTACTGGGAAGCTGCTTCTCCCCTCAGCATCTGGGTGAAGTTCATTAAGCAGCAATGTGGTGCAGAGGGACTTCGTTATACACCAGATCGGGAGGAAACGGGGACAGCTGAGGCTGATGCTGCAATGTCACCGCTCGTCCTCGGGGCCAGGGATTTTAAAGCAGGGACTGGAGACGATAATGATGAAGCTGATGGTGACAATGGTGATGGATGAAGTAAAGAAACTCTGATCTCTTCTTCTGCTTCACACCGTGTCTTTCCCGTTGCAGCAGAGTCAATGGCCAGTAACAAAACTAGAAATCAAGTGTTTCATATCTCATTACTCACCTTCACTATTCCATATAACAGCACCCAGGTGTGACATTAATCTCGCTGTGTTTATATATTATTATATTTATATATTGTCAAGAGATTTTAATTATGTGTGTGTATTGTGGATATTATATATGTAATATATAGAATATATACACACATATATGAACATTTGGGAGTGCAGATTACAATGATGCACACGCTGTACACTTCCGCTTAGCACATTACAGCCACATCTAATGGTTTTTCAGGCCTTTATTATGACTATATTTAAAGAAAAAGTTACAATTTTTTTGGTGAAATTGAAAACTTTTGGTGAGCAATTTAAAATATTAGGAATGGGGAATTGAATAAAAAAAATCTAAAGTCAGGCCTTTTTTGCTTTACAATTTTAAAATTAAATATTTTATACATCAGATAAATAAAAACAATCTATTATCTTTTTTTTCATTTTTATAGTTTTTATTTATCTTTTTACTTGACCTTTGGGCATTATAGCAGCAGAATGATGGTCTGGTGACTGTGCTGTTTTTTTCTAATAAAAATAAGGAAAAATGACAAACAAAAAAGTTTTGTACATGTCGCAATTTAAATCAAATCTGCTCGAATAATTTCTCAGATTATAGAAGAATGAAGTTACTTAGGAAATTAGCTCATTTGTTTCCTCCTTTTGTTTCAGGAACTTTTGTTACTGTAACGATTATGAATTGAAAACCTGTTTGAATCGAGAACCGATTCTGAATGAATCGTCAACCCAAAAATATATATTTGATGTATTTATTCATGTTGTTCCAGTTTTGAGCAGACTGTAAAATACTTGGGTCTACAGAGGAGTTCAGGTTGACTTTTAAGTGTCCATGTTCTGTAGCTGCACAACAAGGCTAGGTCATCTTCCCTCCACCACTGTTCCTGCCAGTAGGTAGTTTGTTTTATTTATGTTTTATTTTTTGGTCTCATCTGGACTCGTTGCACAAGTCCTCTGGTTTGTTTAAACGCAGCTTTGCACACAGCAGTATGTTTAACATTTAACATACTGACTGACACCTGCATCTGAGATACAGACGTTAATGATTTTGCCTTCATCGCAGGGTGCGATCTTAAGGGAAACTTCCTGAGACATCCACTCCAGGGATGATGGACAACTGCCCCTAAACATTTCTTTCTTTCTTTAAAAATGTAAACTTTAAACCACATGAATTTGTTTCACTGCTGATGTCTTTCCTCCTTGACAATGTAACAAATTCTACACGGCAGTGCACTGACAGGACTTTAGGTATTACTGTGGCGCTCATACGGATGATCAAATGATACCAGCGTGTTACATTAAAGGTTTTATCCTTCATCTGCGGTTTCATGTGAACCTAAAAACCTCCAACTAAAAGAGGATTTATTCTTATTTTCACATGATGTAGATATGATATAGGGTTTGTCAAAAACATTGGAAAACGTGCACTTCTTATACTTTTCATGCAGATGCAGTACGGAGACATCATCAGCTTGGAAAATGGAGATTTTAGCCACACACACACTTGCAATTAAGACATCTATTAAGTCAATGCGTTCAGTCCAGACAGACTTACATCAAATCCTTGGTTTTATTTTCTCCCGTTTTTCTCTTTATTGACTCCTTTCCCTGCTTTCCCCTTGATCTCATTGTGTGATCTATATGTGTCAAAGATGATTTATACAATCTCCGAGAGAAATAATGTCCTTTCAAAGCATTAATCTTTGGTTTTTTTACCAATCAGCAGGGTATATGAAAGAGTTAGGGAATTATAATACAGTGTGACAGCGGTCCTACATGAATGAGACTCTCCATAACGGCTTGTCAGATTAGGTATGCCAAATCCTCAATCTGGATTTATTATTATTATTATGGACCATGGAATGCTGGCGAACGCTTCCTGCATGCAGATGAGAGGCCCAACGCCTAGATGTCACATCAGATCACACTCCATTAAGTCCCTCCACGTCGCGCGAGTGCACGTCCCCGTGCATGTGTGGAAACCGTAATTTTACATGTTTACTTGTATCTGAAGGATTTTGTGTCTGATACGTAAAACATGTGGGGAGTACAGAGTGTGTTTCCAGGACTGGCAGGTGCAAAGTGTGCAAGTGTCTTTTCGACTCGTTTCTTAACGCAAATGTTCCACCCACAACAGAAAAAAAAAAAGAGATGCTTCACACACCGAATCCACATGGGAAGCTTGCAGAGGAGGACGGGAGAAATAATTTGCATTCCTATAAAGTCCTCACTTGCTCAGATCTGCTGGTATGAGACGTTCCAAACCTGAGAGTGTTTGTTCTCCAACAAATTCATCCTTGTAAATGCTTTTTACCTATCAACGTGACTTTGAGGGCACTTTTGGAACAGATGAAGAACTTAACAGCAAATAAAAACCCCGCAGCTGGAAAAAAACAAAAAAAA
The DNA here is from genome assembly GCF_933228915.1 of Telmatherina bonti. Taxonomy (NCBI): domain Eukaryota; kingdom Metazoa; phylum Chordata; class Actinopteri; order Atheriniformes; family Telmatherinidae; genus Telmatherina; species Telmatherina bonti. The sequence goes on along the minus strand of NC_136614.1, from coordinate 28,665,935 downwards.
AAACAAAAAACTTTGCTCTGTGCAGTCGCTCGCTGGCAGCTTTGTTGTCTCCTGATCGGTGGTCTCGCAGCTTGTTTCCCCTTCTCCTCTCCAGTTCTGCATTATTTTATCTTTCACCTGCTTTCCTTTTGCTTTAATTTCTCGCCTGTTTGCTTTGTTGTCCATCTCTCCGGCGACTGGATGCACAGCTGCGAACCTAGAAGTTTTATAAAAAAAAAAAAAGAGAAAACCGGGGAGGAAGACTGCCTGAAGAAAAAGCAGCTGAAAGACAGATGCAGGAGACTGCGAGGCGAGTCTGAAGGTGACCAAAACAATATATATTGATTTTCTTCTTCAATGCTGAGTCATGGTCTGAAGTTTGCAAGAAGTTTGCCTGAAAGCTCAGTCGGTTCGAGGACGCTGGCAGAAGAGACTAACGCGGGTTTGTGTAGATATTTCACACAACATTTCCGCGATTTGCTGCGTTTTCTAAATGTGATGTAAATGGTTTAGGAGACATTGCTGCATAATGGTCTATAACCTGTTGATTTCTCTCCAGTGACAGCAGACTAATGCTAGCATAAATTGTGCTGCTGCCGGTGTGTTCATCTACATGCAATGCTCTACGTGTTGCTTATACATGAAGTCAACTTGTAGGGCAAAAAAATTAATCTCAATGATGCAGAATTATAAATTTGATACATTCTATCCCACTAAAATGACTGTATATTCCTATATGAAGACCTGCATATCCACTGAAAGCAATTAGCAGAAGGAAAAACTAATAAAGGGAACCTGAAATATTTAACAAAACTAGCCTCTCAACAACCCTAATGTGCTTTAAAGTCCCAGTGTGTGATGCTACTGGTGAACTCCTGAGAGAAGTTCACTACAATATTAATATTTATGCTTTCATTAGTGTGGGAATGTATAAAAATATAAAATGTGTTTTTACAAAAAAAAAAAAACAACAAAAAAAAGTTAACTCCAATGTGTAAATTGTGCCATTACATCTAATCTATTTACAGTCCACAGACTGGTCCTTTAAGTATGGTAACCCAGTGTTTTTCAACCTTTTTTGAGCCAAGGCACACTTTTTTTTCACCGAAAAATCACAAGGCACACCACAAACCAAAATGTTGTTTTTTTTTTTAAGTCCATAATATTAATACAAAGTCCATCAAATCAAAGCCTTTCATCAAAATTGAAATCCGATGAACACAAGAAGAAATAATTTTATTATCTTTCACCTGTTTGCCTGTTTGGATGAACACATAGCTGCTTTGTAGACCAATAAGGTGAAATTGGGTCATTTCTCGGGGCATAACTGATGATCTCTCGCAGCACAGTGGTTGCAACTGTGATAACCAACAGAAATAATGTTTCACTTTATCTGACTAAACACAGCATCTGTTAACATCCAGCTGCTGAACAGTGATGTGAAGAGAAATCCACCTAAAAGCAAAGAGTCTCCCTGCTGCTGCTTGTTGTGTCTTGGTTTAGTGTGAAGAAGTTAAAGCACAGGTAAAGCTGGGTAAGTGGTTTCTGCTTTACACATGCAAACTGACTGGGACACACACTGAGGCTACGTTCACACTACAGGCTGAAGTGACTTAAATCCGATGTTTTTGCCCCTATGCGACCTGTAACCGATCTTTTCTTAACAGTCTGAACGACACAGATCTGATATTTTAGAATGCGACCCAGGCCGCTTGGATATGTGGTCCTAAATCCGATATGTATCTGATCTTTTGCCATGCGACTTCAGTCTGAACGGTCTGGTCGCATTAATCCACAACAAACGTCGTTATTCTGCGTTTGTTGTTTATGAACTCTTTATCGGTAAATGCGCTCACATCACTTTCCCACCAACCCTGACTGCGACTCCGTACCCAAACGTTGTTGCTGCCACAGCTCCACAAAAGGCCTTGACCAAAACTTTTGCTTTCCTCTTCCGTAAACGTCTCCTTAAAACGAACCCATTCACAATGTTGTTGCTACGGTTGGACAAAACTTTTAACTTTTATTTAACTTTTATGGTTGGACAAAACTTTTAACTTTTATTTAACTTTTACGGTTGGACAAAACTTTTAACTTTTATTTAACTTTTACGGTTGGACAAAACTTTTAACTTTTATTTAACTTTTACGGTTGGACAAAACTTTTAAAATGACAAATGCTCTGCTGCCATCCATATTTACTTCTGACGTGACATCACACGCACGCTCACTGCACGTCGCCGTGTCTTCTGCGCATGCGGGACGCTTCTGGTGCGCATGAGGTTCATACAGGAGATCACATACGAGTCGCATTTGATCGGAAATGTGAACGGACTTTCAAAAAATTCGGATTTTACAAAAACATCCGATATGAGCAGCAAGACCCGCAGTCTGAACGTAGCCTTAGTTTCATGTGTGTTTCTAGCTTTCTAGTCGTGTTTTTCGTTCTCTCTACCTTCATCACGGCTTTACTTTGCAGCTGCCGGCTGCAGGTGGACGCCCACAGGCTCATGCAGATGACCGAAGCCATCAAAAATGATTTCGATACAGTCACACGGATGTTTACTGGGATCCGTAATACTGGGGAAGTTGCTTAACTAGAACCAAAAGCTGCAGTAAGAAAATGCCAACAACACACACCTGCTGCAGCTGGTGTGTGTGTGTGTTGGCTGTAACAGCATGTCAACCTTTCCAGTTGTGAATTTCTCACACCACAGCTGGATGATCTGAGCGTCGCTAAGCTGCTCCTATAACAGCATTTTCTCGTCCCGTCATTTATTTCAGTGTGACCAAAGAAACCACCCCCCCCCCCCCCCCACCCCCCCCCCCACCTCCCCATAACGGAGTCTAATTTTATTTCTGTACTCACCTGTGTGTGGCTCAGGCTGTAAACGGCGTCGATGAATAAAGGGCAATGCCTTCTATTACAGCAATACATCAACTGTGTAAAAGCAGTCGGAGTGTGTGGCTGTATTTGGTTTTGAAGTATTAGCATCTAGAAGAGTTGTACAGATTATAGCTTCGGGATATTTGTGAGTCGAGTCGCGTTAGCTGCAGTTTTCACCTGGAAAAATCGTTCCCTCCGGCGAGACGGCAAACTCCGCTTCTTCTTGGAAAACAACTTATATACATGTTGCAACATTTAAAGCTGTTTTTTTAAACTCAAAATGAAAAAAAAAGACCAAAATACTGGGTCATACTGTGAAAAACACACACACACACACACACGTACACAGAGAGAGAAAAGGCAGCACAGTTCCGCAACAGAAAAGAAAAAGAGACACTGAGAGCAAAATGAGAAAAACAGAAGGGGTGAAGTGTCAGCTACCGAAGAGTCCCTTTCACATGAGCAGGAGGAAAGATGAATGACGGAAGCTAAATGAAATGCCACTCTGGGTAATGGGAAAAGCGGCAACACCAGGAAAGCAGGTCACTTGAGTTGCAGGAGATGCTCTTGAGAGGCTTTGGCCTCAGGCCTTGTGCATCCAAACTCCTCCATCCAGAGTCGATAATATTAGCTTTAACAAGCAGACACACACACACACACCAATATGGACACACAGACATATAACACCAGTACATTATCCTCTGGAGACTGGACGTAGGAACATCTGTATGCAGATTTGAAGGAGACAAGCAGTCCAAAGTGGATTTCTTCTTCTTCTCTGGGTATTTTGCAGCAGCATCTGTGCTGTTAATCATGGAGGTGAATCATTTCTCCTATTTAAACATCTGATTCGCTGACCTCTTCTTTTTTAATGTTTTCTGCCTGTCCCCCTCCCCCTCCCCCCTTTTCCATCCCTCTGACCTGGATTATGCTTTTTTTTTCAGCTCTTCAAGCTGAACAATACGCTCCAGTGTATTAACATGCCGTCTGGATAAAAAAAAAAATCTAGCTTTAGCTCCTCCTCAGTGACAGTCCCTCATCCTCTCCTCTTCCTCCCTGCGGCCTCAGCCCTCCATCTTATAATGTGTGACTCTCACACGTACTTTCTGGCTTTCTTTTCTCTACAACTTGCAGCCTATCCTTGCTTTTTATCGCCTACACCCCCCCGTGTCTTACCGAGTCTCCCGTTGCTCCCCTCTCTAACTCTCCTTTTGCATCGCCACATCTGTCTCCATGGCTGCCCCTCCTCTCCTCTTCCCCCCCATTAGCTTTCTGCTCCTTTCCCATTCCCTCACTGCTATCCACACTTCACTAACCCTGCCGCTAGAGTGCTGGAGAGAGAGAGAGAGAGAGAGAGAGAGAGAGAGAGAGAGAGAGAGAGAGAGAGAGAGAGAGAGAGAGAGAGAGAGAGAGAGGAGGAAGAGGGGTGTAGCAGCATGCTTCATTTAATGACAATAATTAATTCTCCTTCTCCAAATCTTAATGAGCCAAATCAGTCACATGCACGTCCCCCCCCCCCCCCCCCCCCCCCCCCCCCATAAAAAAGAGCCAGAGAGGAAGAAAAGGAAGGAGGGAGTGAAGGAACGGCCGCCTCTCATCCTTAATGCCTGTGAATCCAGTGCTAACAGCCAGCAGTTCACCTGCTGATCACACATCACCCTGACGACGAGTCTGAACGACGACGGCTCATTCCAGACACGCCTCTTCCTTTTACAGTCGCGTCCTCTACCTCCTGTAATTCCCGCGCTCCGGGAGGCACGATACTGTTTATAATTCTGTCTTCCCAACTATTTAGAGGCAGAAATCCGGCAGGAAAACAACGCAACATTCTTTTTTTTTTTTTGTCATTTCTGTCCTGCTAATGGACTGTAAACCAAACTAATTACACCATTACGTGTGATTACTGTCATTTTAAAACACCATCAGATATCCTGTCTTTACCAAGCTGGACCAGGATCAGATCTTCTCGCGCTACAGGTCACATGACCGATCGCTGACAGACGGCTATGCATGTTTGAGCAACAGTGGGTGACACATCTGCCAGTGGACATGGCTGTGACCATGGAGGAGCATTGTCCTCACCAGCGCCACCAAACACCCAGCAGTTTTCATGTAGCTGCAGTGACTGTCAACGTGAACGCTCCTTTAGAGCCGGAAGCTACGAGTGACTTTCCAGGTCAGCGCCAAGCTCAAATAACCCGAGGCGTGGCGGTCTAGCTCGCTCGCTGTTGTCTGACCCAAACTCTTTCACCAAGGTATGAAACAACCCACTGAGGATATGGTTACGTTTCTGATGCAGTTTGCAGGTGCACGGCCTTTATTTTCCCAACTCGGTGTTGTGCATACGATACCTATAAAATCCTTCTCACACGCCTTTTCAGCTTCAGCTGCGTTTCTCAAAAGCGAAAAGCCAAAGAAGTGTTCCGATTTTACAACAGATTCGACTCCCATGCTGGCTGAGTGCTTGTTTTACCTTGTCTGCGTGTGTGTGTGTGTGTCAGCAGGATTACACAAAAACTACAAAGCCACATCTCACAGCGCTTGACAAGGAGATGGAGTAGAGGCAAATAAATAACTTGTTACACTTTGTATTTTGGTGCAGAATTGGATCACTCAGGAAAACACAAGGTGAGGAAGGAAACGCAACACGAGAAGGAGAGGTTTTGGAATTAGAAAAGAAAAAACAACAACATGACGCTGGCAGAGATAAAAACTAACAAGAGATGCTATTTGAGGACCGCTTATTGCTGTGTGCGCTCGGTGTTAAACTGTTGTTTTGGGTAATTTAAAAGCATCCACCATGATGCTTGCAGAAAAATCCTGCTCAGGTTTAGTGATCATTACCAGAAAAAAAAAAAAAAAGAAATGGGGCGCCCACATGCAGTTAAGTAAGCTGATATTCAACACAGTGCATAGAAACAATCCACCAAGCAGCAGCTCACAAAGACAAGAAGGAAAACTTCAGTATTCGCAGACTTCATGCTCTCAATGCCGCCGTTTTAATTAACATTTTTATTATTTACATAATGATACAGGTTTAAAAGCTTTGCAGAAAACTAGTTATAAACCAATGAGATAAAAGTATGAAAGCTTCATTTATTCGAAGATACGATCTTTGATTGTTTCTTTTGGGTTGATATGCGGTATGTATGCTTCATGGCCATGACTGGGAGAGGCCTGTAATTCCACCACTGGCTGCACAAAAGTGACTGTAGCAGAAGAAAAGCACAACATGCTCTTTAAATGCCTCACATCATCTGAATGTCACGGAAATCCAGCGTGGGAATGACAGGCTTTGCCTCTGGCAACTCAGACTGACAACCAGCAATTATTAACATGTTTAATGGCTGAAAGAGAAGGATTATAAATAATATAATAACTGATGGAAACACGTTCTAGCTGCTCCGCATCACTTCACCCATCATACTTTGTGTTTACTTTGTATCTCATGAAAATACTTTGGGCTTTTTGAGCCGTTCTCACTGCTTGATCTCGATGCTGCTTCGATCACACTGATTGACGATCTATCTAAGAAGATCTAACAGGCTTTAAAGGTAAAGATCTGTCCTCCTCACAATCCCGCTCCCCACCGATCTGCCATCCAGCTACAGTAGATTGTTCTTTTTTTAGTCCTCAGCTGTCATTATTCCCCTGAAAGAACAGCATGACATTGAGCGTGTGGACATACTTTGCTATTTGAATTCGTGTTCCCATTAAAGAAAACACACGATGACGTCAAGCAGTTTTATGAGCATCACGACTTTTCTGGAATCCAAAACTTTGGAATTGATACTTTGATTTAGAGTCTGATGTGGGCAAATAAGGTTAATCAGCTGTTTAATCACTGATGATTCAGCTTATAGAGAGAATATGGGAGATGGATGTGTGTTTTTAACTAAGAATAGAGCTCCAGCTATTCATAGCTGTAATCAGAACAGCCCAGCGTCGAACAGAGTGAGTGCTCGGACAGAGAGAGGGGTACGTACGGTAGGGAGCTTTGGCTGCAGCATTACATCATTACATCCATTGCCGTATCTCCTTGCCTCCTCCCTGACATTTCAAACTGTGAAGCAAGGTATCCAGGGTCAGAAATGATGTCTCACTGCCACAGCTGACCCATTACATTGCTTGAAAGGCTGTGATTATGTTGGCGAGCTAGCGAGACAAAAACACAGAAGCCCAAACAATAGCGGGAGGTCACCTTGATACAGCTGCCTGCCAGAGACAGCGCTCGAACGAGGAGAAAATGACTCAATTACCAGCAGGCACAGAGTGGAGAGCCGGGGGAAAGGAGGCAGGAGTGGAGGGACATACGCACGGGGGGGGGGTATAAAAGCAAGATTCAGTATTTTTATAGCTGACTGTAAACATGTGGTCCTGATAAAAATTTTTAAAAAAAACAGGTAGTTTTAAAGTTAAATGCACAAACTTTCGAAATACTAGTAAAATTTTTGCCTTTTTCTTTTTTTTTTTCTTTGCCAAATGGCAGTAGCAGCTCCTCGTCACGGGAGGAAGTTTATGCAAATATACATGTAACATTATATTTGCATATCTGTAACAATCCACATGTTCAAAAAGTAGATTTGTCACTTTACTCACCGTAACCAACCATAGCTGAGAACCATGTTGGTGAGAAGAAGAGGCGAACACAGCTAGACCAGTCCTCCTGCTGCAAACACGCTGAAATTAACGGAAGTTTGATCTCAAGCTCTGCACAAGTCTGCAAACTAAGTCTGCTGTGTGTCAGCTGTGTTGCAGCAGGGAAACTCCTAACACCTGCAGAACTGTTGGTTTAGACTCTTCCAACCTGCAGCCAGAACATGTTGGTGCAGTAAACGCCTCTAGTGACACAACTTTTTCACTGAAGATCATCTCTGACTGAGTCTTTTCAGCTCCAAGAGTGTGAAAAAGAGTGTACTTTCCTAACCACGGGAATTCTGAAACACCAATTAAGCAGACAGGCCAGTTATTTGCTCTGTGGGAGGATGTTGGAGTACCCAGACTGAGCCCATACAAACTCTGTTCAACTTTATTTATACACCACTAATTCATGACAAAGTCATCTGAGGGCACTTTTAACAATATATAGCTGTCCAGTTTGATCATTTCTAATTCATCCTAATCAAATAATATTGACATTATAATTATAATAACACATGTAGGCTGCAGGGTGGCATCGTGGTTAGCACTGTGGCCTCACAGCAAGAAGGTCGCTGGTTCAGTCCTTGGCTGGGGAAAGGTTTGGCCGTGTATGAGTAGGTTCTCTCTGGGTACTTCCTCCCACCGTCCAATAACATGCATGTTAGGTTAATTGGTTACTCTGAATTGCCCATGGGAGTGAGTGTGAGTCGTTGTTTGTCTCTGTGTAGCTCTGCAATGGACTGGCGAGCTGTCCAGGGTGTACCCGGACTTTCACCCAAAGACTGCTGGGATAGGCTCCAGCTTCACCGCGACCCTTCATTGGATTAAGAGGTTTGGATAATGAATGAATGAATGAATAATCCACATTTATAATGATTAAAAAAAAAAAAAAAAAATCTGCAAGAAAATCATCGGAAACCATCTTTTTTTTTTCCTTCGGTTCAGTTTCTCATATTGAGTATGTGCAGGGTGGCAGGTGACCATGAAGAGGAAGAAACGCTTAATAGGAAGAAAAACCAGATGGCAGACCAGGCCATCTGGCTTGACATGTAATTTAATACATGTGACATAATGCTAAACACGCCAAGTTCCTATTCTAAAGGCAGACAAAGGTATGAAGAGACGGCAGAGTCCAGGATGATTCATTTGAAGACAAAAGCCTGCTTAGTCCATTCAGCTTGTTAAATTTAATATGAAAAAATCTGTTTTAAAGTGACGTTCAGCACAATAACGAAGAGATACAAACCAGATTTCAAAGTAGAATTTGTAATATCATTGAACTTTTGTTCCAATTCTTTTTTTTTTTTTTTTTTTATTCCTCCAAATCTCTTCTTTGTTACAAACAAATTGTTCCAATGGAATTACAATGAATGTTTACTCCGGTATTTCTCACACAAATCATAGCCATATGTTGCATCTCCAGCAGAAATAGGCTGACTGTCTCCATTTTGGATAAATGAACCCAACAAGAGCCTTTAAGGTGCCCCTCCGCCCCTCGCCTCAGCTTTAAATGGATAAAATCTGTCAGGCAGGGAGTCAACATTGTCCCATCATTTGCCAAAGGTTTAATATTTCATCCACTGTGGAAAACAAGGATTTTCTCAAATTTGGAACTGAGTGAAATGCAGCTCAAGCACAAGATGCCCTGAGCTAGAGATCATCCCTCTTTCAAACTGTTACAAAATCCTTTGAGAGGTCAAAATGAAAGAGTCTGGACTGTTTGTCTGGCTGCTGATCTATGAGGAAGCAGACTCATGACATCAGTGTTTGCCACTGCAGGCAGGAGTTCCAGTTCAAGTATCCTGGGACAGTCTGTTCCTTTTAAAGAGACATAAACACTCATCGGACACTTAGTCATGTGCACTGGCTCAATTGTTTGTTTATACAAAGAGGTAATCAGCCAAACACATGTATGCATGTGCTGAAGACGACTTTCTGAAGTTGAAACTCTGCATCCGATGGGGGAAAAAAAAGGGGAATTTAAGTCACTTTGAATGTGCTATGGCTGTTAGTGCTGGTTAGTACTTCAGAAAATGCTGATCTAAAGGGATTTTCACACACAACCATTCCTTAGGGTTTTATATATTGGTCCAAAAGAGAGAAAATATTCAGTGAGCAGCAGTTGGCTGAACAAAAATGAAAATGAGGCGATAATTCGCACATGCAGTAGAGGACATGCGTTCACAACTTGAAAGCATGGATCAATGGAGTCATGTGTGAATGGTGTGTGCTGCTGGTTGTGTGTGTGTTTTTGGTACAACTTCAGTCCCTAAGTACCACCTGAGCCTTATTCAACTACCACCGCCTACCTGACCATGTCCATCCCTTTATGACCATCTTCTGCAGCTATTTCTGGCAGGAAATGTAACAAAGCTCACGCCATCTGCAGCCGCTTTCTTCTACATGACGATGAGTTCACTGAAGTCTAATGATCTCAACAGTCACCAGATCTGAGTCCAATAGAGCAGCTTTTCTCTGTCCTGATCCTGCATGCTTTAGAGGTAACCAACACATCTGGATTAGATAAACAACTTGTTAACAGGCTGGAAAAGAAGGAGATGAGCAGGTTCATTAATCTGAATAAGGTGTGTTGGAGTGGGAACACATCTACACTAAGACATGCAAGGGAGTGGGTCTGCAAATGTGATGGAACGGGCGATTCTCATCATGGATGTGCGGTTGATAAATCTGCTGCAACTGTGTGATGCTTCAGGTCAATATGGAGTGAAATCTCTGAGAAATGTTTCCGGCACCTCGGTGACAGCCATAAAGCCTCCCACAGAGGATCCAGCCATAAACTTTTAAAGTGTCTCAGACTCTTTATGGCTGGATCCTCTGCTGATGTTGTGTCCTGAACAATGACATTGACTGATATGTGTAATCTTTGTGTGTGAATGATGTCCTGTCCTTTGCTGTGATGCATGTCTGCAAACTGAATTGGCCCTTGGAGATAAATAAAGTTTTCTGAGCCTGAAGCTGAATGTCGACCACCGAGATCAGAAGCAGTTGACTGTACATCCTGGCTTTTACTTTATCGCTTTAATGTAGGACCCATTAAAAAAATGGTGAGAAAAGTCCAATTTTTCCAATATTAGGTCTTTAATTGGCCACTTTTTGGGGGAAAATTTATTATTTATCATCACATGATATGTCAATTTTTTTATAGTGTGATCATCTGCTTCCTGGTGTCTGTTAGGAGGCAAAAGAAAAGTATCAGATTGTATTTAACAGGATATTAGGCAACATTTCTTCTACCATGAAGTGATGTAAAATATCTCAGAGACTTTGTGTATCAAATACAGTAGTTTTCATATTTATTCATACCTTTTCATTTAAGAAGAAAAAAAACAGCTGCCTACAAAATAAGCTGAAATTGACTAAATTAATAATAAATAAAAATTGTATGAAAATCATTACATGATTTTCTAATTCTGGTTCAATAGAAATATATTTTTTTTAATAAGCAAGCAAACAAATAAGATCATTTATTACATATAACATCACTCATAAACTAATATTTTGTTGAACAATCCTTTAATGTTTCCGCACCAGTCAGGTGTTTTCTGTTCCTCTCAGTCAGACTTCTGCACCTGTTGACAGGTATTTTGTCCCACTGTTCAACAGAAAAATGCTCTAATTTGTCCAGAACCAATTTATTTGTATGTTTCTTTTTTTTTCTTTCTTCAACTCAATTAAATGAAAAAACAGTGTCATATATTACTAAATTATATTTTTGCAAATTTTTTGTTATTGTTCCTTTTTTTAAGTCTCCAGTTATTTGAGTGACTGTTGTAAATTCAGCCTTTTCTTTAATGAAAGGGGATGAATACATATGAGCACAACTGTATGTTTGGGTTTATAGGGGTACAATAGTTGAACCACTTCAAGCTGGGAAGCTGCAGAAAGACTATTGCACTCCAACAAACTATGATAGTGTATTTAAAAAAAGCAGACTTCAAATAATTTCTTACTTTCTGCTACATCCACACGAGAGACTGTGCGATAAACAGTCCAAGCTAAAATAGCTTCCAGTATCTCTTAGAATTGATTTTAAATGTCTGCTGCTTCTGTGAAGCTGTAAATGGCCTTGGACATTAAATACACTCTCACACTTATCCATGATAATCATCTGGATACTTCCTCCAAGGTATGTACAGCACAGCTTTCATAAAATATTCCTCACATGAGGCAAACTCCCCTCCAGGACAAATTAGGGAATGAGCTGCCATATTTTAAGACAATCTATTTGTTAAGCTTGCGTGCAGCTATGCTCTTTTTCAAGTCCTCGCACGGATAATTTTGCTTTTGAACGATAATATGGCCCAAACAATGAAACGGATACAGAAAAAACAGATACAGACATGACGAATTTTGCACAGGCATTTTACACAAATGCAAAAGTGCAGCGATAAACTAACGTTTTTTTTTAAAAAAAAAAAAAAGAAAAACAAATAGGATGCAGCAGTTGGCAGCTTTGAAACAGGATCTTGAGAACGCTCCACACAGGAGCGGGTGCTGGAGAGCTTCAGTGAGGACACAACACCCGATTAGGAAAGCAGTCACATGAAGCTCGGTGCAGGAGGTCACTCAGGTCGTATCTCACGGCTCACTTTCTGTCAGGTGAAGGTGATATGTAGCTTCCTGTCCGCAGATTTCTGCTCATGGCTTCATGCAACTGTTTTTTGTTGCTATGTTCTTTTATTAAACCATGCAACAAATTTTTGCCAAAATAGTATAAATAACAGTAGATTAGATCAGCGTTCTGTTTACTTAAGAAAACAAACGCAGTCAACGCCGCCAGAATCGAAGGCTCTGCATTTAACGGAAAGAAAACCAACTTATGCTTTACAGCATGGCTGCAAAGGGTCGCTTTTCTCCTGCCGAAGTACTGCATCTATGTTACACAAGCATTGCACTGCAGCTCTGTGCTTGTAAAAGCTGCTTCAGCGCGGTCGCCGTTAATTATTTTTCATGAGGAACAGAAATGACAACTTGACTAAGGTTTCTATTTGGAGGACTTTTGCTCATTCTTTGAAAAGAAAAAAAAAACAACTACTAGACAGTTTTTGCAGCACATATAGAGAATATTTGAAACCAGTTACAAAGTGAGACTGTTCTGCATGACTACATCAACTGTAAGAGATTTATAAGCGCTTTAATGCATGAAGAGACGAAGCGTTTTGAAAAAAAAACGAGCAATAAAGATGATTATGATAAAGACGAATGGTTGGTTTAGTGCATCACCCGGTGACAGCTGGATCTTTTCAACACAGTATCAGCCTCAAAAATTACCTCTTGACAGTCTCCCAGAAGAGTTAGTGGCATGTCAGGCAATATATATGAAGCTTCTCCTGTGCCTGAGGCGAGCCGAGCTTTTGCAGCAACCAAACAGCTCCACTCCCACAGCACACACCGCGATGACAACACACCCACATAGCAATAATGATGTATTTACAAGCAAAAAGAGTTGCAAGTATAAGACATGTGTTTTGTTTTTCTTCCTCAGGGAGGCCTGATGAAGTAAGGATTTTTAAGGACAAATGATGAAATGTGAGTGGAATAAATCCGTACCTGTGTTACCTGTGAACGTCCAGCGAATTCATGTCACGATGAAGAATGTTCCTGGTCTTCATTCACACACGTTTGGTCAACAACTGTCAGACTACGCTGTAATGTGTCAGTGAGGCTCGAACAACACATTTACACAGCTATTCATGTGTGTTTTTGCATCAAAAACAGTCTTAGTGGGTAAATGGAATACATTTGCTTTTCTAATTTAATAATAAAAAAAGGAAAAAAAAGCATGTGTGTATGCGTGTGTGCGCCTGCATGTCCAAAACTGCTTTCATGATGACATTCTAGTGGGTGGAGGACATTTTCTAATAAGTCAGTGCTGTATATCTTCAGGGAAATACCTAAACCGCTGATGTATCTCTTCTGACCGCAAACAAAGTGATAAAAGGAGGTTAAATCATTTTATTTAGTTAATCTTTTACATTTCAATCCATTTTCCATATTTTTTCTTAACTTTCACAGGTGCCAGCATCCCTGACAAGACTAGATCTGAGCAACAGTAGAGTCCACCAGCTCTAAGCTAAGACCATGGCCCCATTCTGCCAGGAAAAGCAATTACTTAGTGTTTCAAATCCCTCTGAATGCCCGAAGGGCACCCATCATTTAACCATGAGACACTCCAACTTCACCAGATTTCCCCCACTGGGCCTTGCATAGAGCTACGAGCATGCAGTTAGTCAGGTTTTCTCCGACTCAAATAATAATGTGTTGGAGCAGGGACACATTAAAACCATGCAGGATTGTAGCCATTGAGTAGCACTGGTCTGACCGATACACTGCACAGGACCGATACACTGCACAGGACACACACAAAAAATACATACAAGCCTACATGATGATAAATACTAGACAGAAATACTGACGCATGTGGTATAACTACATATAAATAACAATAAAAAATATCTACCTGCCCTTTCCAATCACATAAGTGTAAAAAACAGTGATATCAGCAGGATTACATCAGAACTCTGTATAGAAATTAAATTTGTGACGCAGTTACTTTCATTTGTGGATATCCAGATATAAATATTCTCTGAGCATGTCTATCCAGAAAGTTCCCTTCTAAGTGCTCTCTAAACTCAGTTCTCCCATCAATTTTTAACCAGTGTCAGACAGTGAGTCAGCGGTCAACACTGCAGACAGGGCGAGCAGTGTCTTCTTACCGCTCACATGCAAACCGGTAAGCTCCCGCATGAAGACAAAACACAAACAAAAATTTTTTTTAAAAAAGCATACACACATGTGTGCTCTTACTGTGATGCAAACTCCTGCAGACAGACTCAAGTTCACTCTGCAGAGTGTGTCGTGGTGTCACACACATCAAACTGTTAGCTTAACTTTTATTCATCATTTACAAGGCTGCACTGTGAGGTAAACAGCTTTCAGGCTCAGACAGATCGCTCCTTGTGTCCGTCTTGCTCTATCTGCCTCTGCAGGAAAAGTTAATGAGCCTAATGAGAATAAAGACTGAAAGGAGGGGGGGGGGGGGTGGACAGAGAGGGAAGGAGAAAAAGGGAGAAGGGGCAATCAGATGTGGCTCTGGCCAGCCTTTGGCAAAGACAAAGTGGAGCAATTATGCATGAAGGCCGTGACATTGACTGTGGCGTCACCTCTTCTGCTGATCTGCTAAAAAGAAAACATACTCTATAAATTTGACCAGGCACTCCTTCAGTCACGCATGTGAATGAGCAGGCACTCATCCTTTTGTCAAACACAGTCAAGGACTCAGATGATCGCAGTTTGACAAGTTAACACTGTGCGCACACACACACGCTAAAACATGTCGCCGGCTGGTGTGAACATTTCACAGGTCAGCAGAAGGTCAGAGCTGCTCTCCAATCTTTCACCCAGTGGGTCCTGTAGGTGCTGTGAGAGGAGAACATTCCCATCGTGAGTCTATCACCTAAGTTTAGCCTCTCATCGCTCTCTTTGGACGCGGAGACAAAGCCTAGCCTTTAACAAAGTACACGCCGGCGGGCCCGCCATGCCTCTCCGCTGCACCACATGCACTTGCTCGCGTATAGTGATGCTGTCATGCTTGAAAGAGATATCGATCACACCAAAGAATGAGCCTGCAATGACTCTGGTTTGCACACTCATGCATAAACATATTTTCCCAAAGTGCCATTACAGAAATTAAGCACACACGGATATTCAATTATGGATGGAAGCAGAAACATCTAGCAGGGAATCAGATCAGCGGCATCAAGAAGCAGACATGAAACTATTCCACAAGCATGTGAAACAAGATTTCAAAAGTTTCCCAAACATGTCATTCCTTTTAACACCATTTACTGCTTTTGACAAGTTGCCAGCAAGGCGTAGAAGTTGTAAATAAGTCTGGAAGTCCCACAAATACAGACGAACACAGCTGGGGGGGGGGGGGGGGGGCACTGGCAGGTTATTTAATATGGCATTGTTCACTGCTTCTACTTAATGTCACACTTTCTGTTTAAACAGAAACAAATATTGTGTCTAGATCTATCATTCCTAAAATTATCCTATATTCAAAAACACAAATAAGAAATAATAAAGTAAAATATTTAGAAATATTTACACAAAAATGTGCAGTCAAACTATGACAGGCTTTTTAAAGTTGCCGTTTAAAATAAATCTGCTTTTTGAGTTTGGACTAAAAAAATGGTAAAACTGCTCAGAATACACACACATAGTGTATCTTTTAGCTACTAACTGGCCATTATTATTCTACTTTATGTATCCTGTAGTACTGTAGTTGTTTATAATGTTTCTATGAATACTGTGATTTTGGTTGCTTAGATTTTTTTTTTTTCCTTTCACATTTTAATTCTGCCCCTTTCTCTCCACTCTTTTCTTTCTAATCTCTGTTTTCTTTTCCTTTTCTTCCTTTCTTTGTTTCCACAGTCAGGTTCATCATTGTCAAGTCAGGACTAAAGATTAAAATAAAAATAATAAAAATATTCAGATTACCAAGCATTGCCATATATATCCATTGGTAGAGCAAATCTGTTCTGTATGTTATGATGCTGGACAGGACGAGATGAATAAAAAAATACAACACAGCATAGTTAAAAACAGTCCTCATGATGTCTTATTGGTGTGTTCTTAGCAATAATTAACATATTTGAGATACAATTTGGCTTCAAAGACGATACCTCCAAGTATCATAACTTTTAGCTGGTAGATAAATTTCTTAGTAGGGGTAAGTTATTTATGAACCCATTCATCTGAAAGGGATTTATTACTCAAACGTTTTCCTGGAGAAAAATTGTCCTCAATTTCCAGTTTCAACAGGTTATCCAACACCTGCTGCACAAAAACCCTTTGGCAACCCTTCGTCATCAATGCGCTGTGGCTCTATACCGCATTGCAACTTCTGTGGTAGGATTTAGTCCATAGAGGACTCTGAAGTCAAGCAGGGAATTCATACCATGTATGCTGTCCTGTGAGCAACTGATGAAACACATGTTTGGTCGATTCCCCAATCTGAAACTGAGCATGTGTTCCACAACAGGAACCACGCACACACACTCCATCAACATCCAGATGGTGGATGACTCCACAACCCTAATTAACGTTGTTGTGGCTAAATATCCCTCCGTTCACAATGCTTTCAAGCTTTCAAAGGCATTTCCTAATTACCTTGCTCTCACGAGCCGAGCATGAGCTTGGACTGTGAATAAAATAGAAGTTTGTATGATGAATTGGTCTACATGCGATCAAAGCCAACCATCCATCCATATTCCATATCTGATTATCCTGTCCAGGTTAGGGAACTTACGTCAGCAGACTCTCTCAGTAAGGAGCAGTGAAAAACACACATTTCATTTACAACCCATAAAAACACCAAAAGGATATTTAGTCTCAGGTACTGATGCGGTACAGATCAAAGGTATGATCCGAGAGTACTAACGGTCTCGTAAAGGTCTCGTAACAACAAAACAGAAATCCAGGACAGCTAAGAAGTAGCAACACTTGAGAGACCAACACACTGCAATCAAGCTACGTGACTATGTTAGCCATCGCAGCACTAGGAACAGCTCCTTTTAGCTTAGCATTAGCTCAGTGCTCAGCTACATGCTAAGGACTAAAAACAAAGATCAGAAACAAGGTTTTTATGACTTTATTAAGTGACTTTAATCATGTCAGCATGAAGGTCATGAAATGTGTTACTGGAGGCTCTATATCTACTCTGACATACGGTCCAGGCACCAGAGCACCATTTCAACCTTTGGAGCGGCTTTTTGTTAGCATCTGTGCAATGACTGAAATATGCCTTTATTATCTTTATGTACTTTAATTAAAGTTTTGTACATGATAAGAATAAACCTTTATATTTTGTGTGTGTAAGGATGTGTGTTGGTGTCATTAAAACCTCTTTTTGACAGACATTTTCATTTTTGCCATGTAATGGCAATGAAGCTGGTCTAATTTTAATTCTGACAGTGCAATTAATTCTGACAGCCTGGCATATACCGTAATATCTGCACAGCTCTCAGCAGTCTGAACTGATCACAAATTCAATAAATGTATTGGGTTTTATAGCATTTAAATATTGTTAGTAGCAGAACTGGTCATGAATGGTTTATACTGGTCCCAATGAACTGGTCGTGTTTATTAACATTTTTTGAAAGTGTGACATTGAGCTAATTTTCTGCCTACTAAGCCAACCCCTCATTTTTTACATAACAAGAAACTCCAACAGATAAAAATCCATCAGCACACAATGTCTCTAGTCTACCTTCTTTTAAAACATGTTTGAATGAAGTCATGTGCATTGGTCCCTTAAAGTTTCTTTAAGTACTTCTTTCATTGTCATTTTGGCTTCTACTTTCTTTTTTTCTTTTTTTTTTTTTTTTTTTTGTCTTTTAACTTGTCTTGTCCAGCATTAGAGCAAGCAAAATGATGGTCTGGCTGCTGTGTTGTGTTGGGTGATTTGAAGATTTCAAGTCAAATCTTATTTCTTGTTACATACAACTTTAATAGGAGATTTTGGGGCATAGTTCACCAGTGGGCACTCATAAAGGGTGACTTTTGCTACACCCAAAAAGACTATCAGCAAAAATATTTTTTATGGGACAGAAAAGTTTCTCACGCTAAAACATAAAAATACAAAACAATATTATCACAAGATGATTGTTCAGACTTATTCCAATTAAAACTGTCACAGCATAATTTTTACATTTGTAAATTTAACCTTCTTCAGAGGAAACAAAGAAGAATTCAATTAAGTGTGCCAAACTAAAGTAATACCCACTTGTGTTTCACATAAGAGTATGATCATGAAGACACACACCTGACAAAATCTACAGTAGAAAAATGTGGCAGCTCAGCATATTTCCATTCAACTGATCAGCCAATTACCAGACTAATCACTGCCTCTTGCAGAGCTGTCACACAGCACGATCGCAGGGCAGTGGAGATCAATAGGATGTGTTGATCCCACCAACACACACAAATCTGCACATGCACAGTGCTAAAAGGGAAGATGATGATCAAATGGGATCAAATGCCTGTGTGGGTCTCTCTGAGGACCCCAGTAAGGCACGGAGGCAATAGAGGTTAATGGGTGTGCTGCAATACTCCCCCCTACAAGAAAATGTGAGCTGAATCCATTTCCTGCTAAACTACAGATGTTAGGAAAGGGAAAAAAAAGTGCAGATAAATTAGTAAAATGATGCTATGTTTACTGAAGGCTTCGGGGTGGGTCAGGGCTAGGACTGGAGTGGATGGGAAGAGGTGGTGCAGTGGAGATGTGAGCTGGGGGACGAACAGAGGGAGGGGAAAGCCGAGCGTTACCAAAACAGCGCTGAACTTTAGCTGAACTGGGGAAAATAGTAGTGAGATGGGGGAGATAAAGATTGACGATGGAACAAGAAGAGGCAGATGATTTAGTCATCGTTTTCACATTTTACAAAGGAGGTGATAATGGGAAGGAGGGGCAGGGAGGAAAAGGAGGTGAAAACGCGAAGTAAACTGATGACTGCCGGATAAGTGGAGTCACGGAGGTGAGTGTGTGACTCGTGTAAAAGGGTCACAGAAAGAGAAAGAGCAGAAGACAAGGAAGAAAGGAATAAAAGAGAAGTCAGAAAGACACATTTAGAAGAGCGAGTGCAGAAGTGGAGGTGGGGGGGGGGGGGGGGGGGGGGGGGTCAAGCAATTAAAGGGAAAATTATGGAGGAAAAAGAAACTACAAGCTGAGAGCAAGAGAGAAGAAAAGCTAAAATAAGCAAACTATGAAAAATAAATAAAAAGCGGAGCTTCACAGGAGAGTCCGAGTACATTTGTTGTGACAGCACCAGGGTTGGAGCTCGCATTGGAAACTAAGAGGTCATGTCCTCTGTGTTTGTTTTTTCTCTTTTTTTTTCTTCTTCTTTTCTGGAAATCTGCATGTCGTAGCGATGAATCACAGCTTTATGAAATTAAGTTTTCAGCCTGACCAAATACGGATTTTTGCAGTGGGCAAGCTACCAACCCTCGCAAGATAATCAAGGCTCAAGAGATAAATCCCCTTTTTTTGTTTTATTTATTTATTCTCAGCTAGATTTTTTTAGTGAGAATAAATGTGGGCAGAATCTCCAAGAAAACAGTGGAATGACGCTTTATCAGACACTATATTCAGTGTTGTTGCAGGCGACTGGAATTTTTATGAAACAAACATTTTTATCCGGATAAAGCAGGTATAGGCCGATTAGAGATGTAGAGCTGAAGTAGACTGGACCAAACGATGCTCTAAACTGGCTGGAGTAGAGCTGAAATATGCTACTGGGAATGGATCACTGTGTTGGGCCAGCTGGTGCTGTTGTGACTGCTGGTGTTTTAGTTTTTTACAAGGCAAATAGTTTTTTAGTCAAATAAAATAACCACCAAGTAGTTAGATGTTTATTTTTTTCTGTTTGAGGAAAACTTGACAGAATTGAGGGAGGATTAAATAAGCTCTCCAATCCGAGAGAAGAGTGTTTTTCTGTGGGCGGACTGAGGAGAAAAAGAAGAAAAATAGTTGTTCAGGTGATGTTTCCCACAGGTGACTCGTGACCTGGAGCGAACATGTGTGGAAGTTTAGAAAAGTTGCATCTCAATGATTAAGTAACGTTCTCTGAGCATCACAGCCAACGTTACCAGGAGCTTCAGCGGTTAGTTGTGCCGGTCTGCAGGTGGAACGCTGTCTCATCTACACCAAACTATAACCAGACATCAGTGACTGTGTTGTTTTTAGCAAAGAGGAGGAGGTGTCACAGATCCTGTACAATCGCCTGTTGAAAGTCAACCCCCTCCCAGTGCAACAAGCAGCAGACTGGGATGCAAAGTCCTCCCTACACTGTGACCTGCTTGTAGCATCTGTCCTGCCAAACCAGCATGAACTGGAGCTCATATCACTATCCAGTTAAATAGGCTAGATAAACAGAAGATGTAGGGATCCTTCAAGGAGAGAGGAGATGAGACCGACGTTTTGTTTAAATGCAAGTGTATTACGTAGACAGTGGAGAAACATATGTATATGCATGTACACAACTGAGCACATATTCTAATAGCACCAAAATAATAATAACAGATGTTACTAAACCAGAAAGTTCAACCCAACTCAACACCAGTCCACAGTTCATGAATTACCCACGTCTGGGTTTGACGTCCGGTTTCAGAGGGGGAAACAGGTGAAGGGGAAATGGAACTTGGTGTAGCATCAAGTGGACAGGGACATCGGGGTATGAGAAGGTATATGATGCTCAGTAGGTTCTGGAAAAGGACAGAGCAACAGTGAGACCCCTAGCAGCCTGGCAGGAGGAATTCAGTTGTTCTTGGGTGCAGCTCTTCTTACGTCCCGCCTAAAAGCACTGGACCAGTTCTGCTTGCTCACCATCCTGGAACCAGTTCCATGGAAATATCACTCACAAACCCTGTCGCGGATTTTGGCGAAGTAGCAAACGCCTGTAGCTTGCCCCCAGTACAGGCTCCCCACCACGCCAACACACATAGCTGCATGATGTCATCAGTAGCTATGTCAACAATTGGCTAATGTGTACACTAGCCAAGCATCACACCAGCTGTGATTGGCTGCCACCATGAATCCATTAAAAGCTTTTTCCACGTGGGTTACGTGGTTATTGTTGATTGAGAATCTGCAACCAAGACACACACTGACTATAATATGACTATGAAATAAAAAATAAATAAATATGGCTAAAATGAAGTAAAATGTAGAAAATAATAATAAAAAAAATTAAATTAAAAGGAAAATAAGAAATTAAAACAAAATAAAAATTATAAGCAGTATTATTGCTAATTTAAACTAATATAAATTTATGTAACATTTTGAAGGTTTCTTAATAAAAAACAAGTTAATATAATTGTATAATATGTGGCACATCAGTTTGTTTATCAAAGCATTTTTCTGTTTCTGTATTTATCTTTTATGTAGGCAGTTTTATGGTTAACATACAAATATAGTTTTTTGCACGGTGAAACCAAGCACTTTGAGGGATAATTTCCCAGATAAAAGATTTTACTGATTTCAGCTGAAGTGCAAACTGGAAAATCAGGTTTTCTGCTTTTTAATGTCAAATACCGCATGGCTTTGTCCTCAGTTTAACAATATAATTATAACCTAAACGTTACGTTTACATTGCAAAAACAAATGTAACGTGCTAATGTAACGTGTGCGGCTAAATTACTGCACAGAGGACTCATATGTCCATAAAATAACACTGTCATGGGACAAAACCTGACAAACAACATCCACCTGATTACATCAGGTAAAAAAAGTGTCACATGTACATTTAATTTGGAAAGTGCTTTTGTAATATTATACATTTTGTAAAATATAAAATTTTCACTTTGCCAGAACTGAACTCTCCAGAACTGAACTGTCTCCAGATGTACAGGAAAGCAGGGGGCTACCATGTTTCTTAAGGAGCAGCTATGAGGGGATGCAGTTAAATGCTGCTCTGTGGGCAGCATTTATTTGGGCAAAGATGGACAAAATAACATGAGTTTTAAAAATAAATGTGTTTGTGTAGAATAAAAGTACACATTCCTGGATCCAGATCCGGACTTGGATCAACGCCAACCACCCGATTGGTAGTGAACGTGGTAAAAAACAAAGAAAAGCAAAAGAAACATCTGAACAAGCCACAAAACCTCCTGGATGTAAATAAGACACTTAGGAATTAAGATGTTTCCATATAGTGAATATTTTCAGTAATTACTGATAAACCAGCTGATGATGGCAGATAAAAAGTGTTTTAAAGATGCAGTTTGGTGTCTTGGTTTGTTTTAATTAAAGTTCAGACTCTCAAGCATCACGATCTGTGATGCTGCAATAAAATACAACAATTTGTGTAAAAGGAAGAAATTTCTCTCAGCATGAAAATACAAACTGAAAAACAAACACAGACTGGAAGCATAATGTACCCGTGCAACACCGGCCATCTCACACAAGACAGCACCGTGCGGCTGGGTGTGTGGAACATACACAAAGACACATAAATGAGCACTCAGCAAGTGCAGAAGTGGAAGCTGATCAACGCTTGATTATCTTCCCTCGGTGCAGAACTAAATCAGATGACTTCATTAGCATATCATCTGCATAATGGCTCAGCAAAAGCAAGGACATTTTCCTGCTGCGTGGCGGGGGGGGGGTTGAAAATTCATTTTACAATTTTGGTATGACTTTGCATGATGCTTGGCTCCCTTCGAGTCACATGGCTGCATAGAAGCTGGACATGCAACTGAAAGCTTGATAGCAAATAGAAAAGCGTACAAGTCAAGCTCAGTTTTCTCTAATATGTAATTACTGGAGTTCCCTCATGGACACATCCAATTATCAGCCTCTTTGCTGCGAATTAAACATGCCAGCATGGATGTTTGTTGCACAGCTTACACTAAAAGGCCTGCGTTTTAGCAATGTGAATATCGGCATCTTTAAAACATTGTCAAAAGACAAACTTGTTCTGTGCTTCGGCTACGGTTACCATGGATAAAAAAAAAAGCAAAAAAACAATATCATGAAGCTTTAAGCAACGTGCACGTCTTTTCTGTGCCACAACATTAAAGGTTTTCATTTGGTATCTCTCTAAACTTTGCCCTTGGTTAGTTGATTCAAAGAAAGGCTCCTTCTTTTCACCTTTTTAACATTTCATGTGATTCACTTTGTAAGTTCAAAGAAGTCAGCATATTCTTTTTTTCTCCCCATTATCCTTTTTATTTAATACGTTGTATCTGCCTTCATTGTGATTCACAGGCCAAAATTTCACCTGCTCGCATTAAATACGTTGCAGTACCCTACAGTAGTCACTGGCAGTGAAATATTCAAGCAGCAGAAGCCCTTTGCTTCATCATATTTGAGTCTTTACATGGACACATAAAGCTGCAAAGCCACTTAAAAGCAGTAATTCTGTCCAGCAATGCGCCAAGAAATGTTAGATTTGAAGATTCAGGATGTTGTAAATGCATCAATAATTAAAGAAAGGAAGAGAATTTTATCAATGCAGATCACTTAAAAATACAGTACAATGTCATTACCTGAAGAAGGGTTTTTCATTTAAAAGATAAAAAAATTGCTTAAAGATACTATATTAAGCTTCAAAACAAGACTTGCATCTAAGCCCGTTTGTCGGATTGTAGATATACTAGGACAAAGATCCACTACTGTGGGTGTTTGCAGGGTGAAACATGGTCAACACACCCGCATTCAGCTTCCCAATAAACTCAACATCAGGGTGCACATGAGCTAGGTTAGGGGTTCTTCTCTGGTGACACAAAGAAACTGCAAATCCCTGGAAGTTTAATCTTAAAGCAGCACATTGCTTTTGCACTCACCTGCAGATGCAGAACTCTTTATTCTGCTCGAAAAACATGGGATGCTTAACGTGTTTTATTTCATGCTTAAGAATAATTTTATCCCCCCTCCCCATGGAGGGCAACATTTCCAGGTTTTATTGCATAATATCACATATTGTTTTTGAGCCATCTAAAATCTGAGCCCAACACAAATGGGAGTTGTGTTTTCAGTCACCAAAGCTTTAAAGGAAAACTCCACATAGTGGGACGGAAACCCCTGATGCTGACTGCAGAGTAACACAGTTACACCACAGCATTAACATATACACTCACACTGGGATAGGTCACTGTAGCTTCAGGGTTTACTGTGCATCAATGTAATGCGTTAATATAAATCAGGCTTAATGCAAAATACTTTAAACTACATGAAGCTTTCAGGATCTGTCTGTTTCAACTGTTTGAGTCATAAACTTACTGCAAAAGCAAAAAAAAAAGACAAAATCTTAATATAAAATGACTTGTATAAGAAAATGTCATTGTTAGCAAATGGTGCAGAAATCTACTAAAATATACTTTTTTTTTTAAATAAATGTTTTATGTTGTGAATATAAAGGGAAATTTGACTTTAGTATAAAGAATGTAAAAAGAGACCCTTGGACTGGACATAATATTTCATACCCTGCAGTGTTTCTATAAATCTTAAGCTCGAAATGGATTGGTTTGAAAAAAATCAGTATAGTTGGTTAAACAAAAATCGGTTCGATTAATATGATCAGTACATTTCAATATTTTGTTTAGAAACTGACCAACCACTGGTTTTGAGACAAGTAATTTAATTGGTTAGCCAGACAGCCAATGAAAATGGTAGTTTAGCCCATTAGCCCGACTGCTTGGCAACAGTCAAGTGTCGTGAGTAGTAGATATAGAAAAGGTCCATATGTACATGTCCAACATACAAATTTTCACATGATTTTTCCTTTTGTCTCTGCAAGAATACTGGATCAAAACAGAAGATCAACAATCAGCTCAGGTCTCAAAGAACGTTGATGTCCATGCGCATGGCATTTTATGAAGTCTACTGACCAAGAATATAATAAATAAGCAAATAAAAAAACAAATAACTAATAACTAATTTCTCTCTCACCAATATAGATTGGTTAAAAAACATCACATATCAAATTGGTTGTTTTAACCAAAAGATCAGTCGGACACCTAACTACCAACATTAACTACCTGGTGAAATTCAATCAATATTTTGGTTGTATTGACCAATCTGTTTTAGGATGCAGGAGGTATCAGATGCACTTTCTGGTACCAAAAAGTACCAACAAAACTAATAATTCCTGATTTCTTATTAAAGTGATACACATTTAAAAAAGTCAGCCAGTGTTACAGTTATGTAAATTGTTTTCATTTAGTTACAAAATATCCATCTATCCATCCGCTGAGTATACCTGCCCTCTCCACAGCATGGCTGTGGGGGTGCTCAGAGCCACAATATATCTGGTTACAGAGATGGTAAAAACGGACTGAGTTGAATCCCGTTAGATATCACTGATCTTTGTGTTTGATCAGTTATTGTCCATGAATTGTGTTGCACCTGAAATACACAGACAAGGAACAGTATAAGGAAGAGATATACTAGCAGCTGATTCATAAAATCTAACAGACCAGCAGACATGAACAAACACTCTCCCCTACAAAGCCAACAGAAACAGAATGAGTTAGTTAGAAAAGGAAAGAAATAAAAGAAAACATACACAAAAAGGCAGCGTTCTTTAAGCATGGTCGCTGCATTTCTAGCCATTCTGCTGCCATGTTTGTTTACTTTCTCCCTGGTGTGAACGTCTATGCATGGCTGCAGCCATCACATCCACACATGTCACCCCTCTGCACAAACACACTCTCCCCCACATATTCATAAGCCTTCCTGCGCTCACAATACAGCCCTTCAAGCCACATCTTAACCTAGTTTTTCTCATAAATCCTACTTATAAGGTCCCAGGCACTTCACAAACAATACACACCATTCCAGAGATTTCTGTCAAAAGATTATATTACAACAGTTTTTCCCACAAAATACAAGAATATCAGGCAAATTTACTACACAACCCCTAAACAACTGAATACTATAGTGTGTAGACTTGAGAAATGTTCTATTTGCCCCACAAATCCTGATATTCACAATATTAAATGCAAACATCTAGAATGTTTTTTGCAACATCGAGCTTGACGACGAAGACTGACATCCATCTGATGATGAGCTGCCACACAAATAAAGATGGACGAATATGTCAGTTACATATTTGCGTGTTCTCTATCGCTCTATCCCTGTGTTGTGTAACCACTGACGCACTCATGATCCGTGAAAAAGTGGGAATCAGTTTTGCTCGGTTGATCCCAGAGGTCAGCAGCACACAGAGAGAGAGAGAGAGAGAAAGAGAGAGAGAGGAGTGAAGAGAGTTTTGGACCAAAAGACAGTAAAGAGAGAGAGAAAAAAGGGGAACAATCATGGAGATGGCATTGGGGAGTTAGTGCCAGGGTAGGAAATGTGCATCGGCATTGTTCTCTGAACCTCTGCTTATTGTCTAGGGAGCCATAAAGGCAGGATATGGCTTAGAGAGAAGGGGACAAGAAAGAGGAGATATAACCCCGGAGAATATTGTAAAATAAACTGAGAACTACAGAAAGCAAATGACTGAATGTGAAGGGAAATGGCTAAACACAGATGGAAATTAATGCAAAGACACAGGAGAACACGTGGTGAAAGAGATTAAAGTCTCACTTAATCCACATTCCATCAGATTGTAGAAACAAATGCAGGGCAAAATCTGCCTCGACAGAATTAACACGTCCGAATCACGTCACAAAGCAATTTTATCTTCTGGCTAGTGTGAGGTGGAACACGGCCTGCCAGGTCGAACAGTCTCTCCAGCCAATCAGCATCCTTTCAGAAACAACGGGCTCTAAGAGGAGCCCACGAACACAGAGGAGGCGGCTTGTATTTACAGCTCAGATGATCTGAATGCTTGAGGAGCAGCCGGTCATTTCTGAAATCAATTTGACCAATGCCCTTAATTTATAACAACTTTAAAATCCACCCAGAGTACTGTGATGCGGTTTAAGGCTCAGTAATGAGGAGACACGAAGTTATACTCAATTTCAGGGTGAGCGTCTGGCCATTAATAGCCATTTATCAACAGAATGGCCAATATTCACCGAGACCAGTGAGTTCCAGCTGGTGCTTTGAATCCAGTGTCTGAGGCGTCACATTAAATAAAGCGAAACTCTGATGACAGAGCCTGTCCCTGTCTCATGCAATACAACACACAATAAAATGCAATTATGTATCAGCTGGTTAAGAAGATGCAACATTTTCAACCGTCCCTAGAGTTTTAAGTGCAATAACATCCATTCTCCAACAATCAGTACCTCAGCAAATTGTTTATGGATTCAATGATTACTTTTGAAATGATTATCTTATCAATAAACCAAATGCATTCATGAGATTATTAATGCAAAAACATGAACTAACCTAAGGGAAAGAAGTCTTGTTTGAATCTTGGGAAAGAAGTGAGGGGAATTACTGAAAAAACTTGTCCAGCCACTTGGCTTGCCCTTTTTGCAAATTGAAAAAATGTCTTATGCCTGTGCTGTTCATGTGCAAACAATCTAAGGGGTTGCTCTTTGGACATGCAAATTATAGCTAATCCAATCCCCTGGCCATCGCAGGTAGAAAAGCCAAATGGCTGGACTGTGGACATTCTAGTGGTAAAGGGGCGATAAAGATGTAAAGCTTGACCACACAATCTGCATTCAAGAAAAACTATCATTAAAAATAATATTTTCAAATCTAAAAATTGATCAGTCCCAACACAGAAGAAGATAAACCAATATTTCACATTTTACTTCAATCTGCACAATAACTATACAATAACTTTCCCACCAAATTTCTTGCAATGTAGCTCTGAGGAAGATTAGTGGATAATGCCAATTATCTATCTATCTATCTGTATATATATATATATATATATATATATATATATATATATATATATATATATATATATATATATATATATATATATATATATATATATATATATACATATATATTACAGATAGATAGATAGATAATTGGCATTATCCACTATATATACATATATATATATGTATATATATATATGTATATATATATATATATATACATATGTATATATATATATATATATATATATATATATATATATATATATATATATATATATATATTTATATATATATATATATATATATATATATATACACATCCATATATACATATACATTATATGTATATATATATATATATATATATATATATATATATATATATATATATATATATATATATCCATATATACATATACATTATATGTATATATATATATATATATATATATATATATATATATATATATATATATATATATATATATATATATATATATATATATATATATATATATATACATATATATATATATATGTGTGTGTGTGAAAATAATATTGGAAACACTTTGGATCCTCAGGTAAAATTAAACAAGTGGACACTCAAGTCAGACGTTCCTTTTGGACATGTTTTCTTGAGGTTTTGTTTACAACAGCACAGCTTATGAAGACTACTACACTAATCCAGATCAGTGTGGTCATATAGCCATATACAACCACAAAAGTTTAAGCTAGTCCATGTTTGAGCATTGATCCATGTGACAGTGGAAAGCTAAAACAGGCAGTCATGTGACTGAAGATTTACACAGAGGTGTTGTCATCCCAAACTCCACAACACCAGATGTTTTACACTTGCAGTCCTCAGCCCCACTCAAGTGTCTCTATTCAAGTCTGTCTAAATAAAATAAATAAATAAGTTAAAATTTCAACCACTCATCATGTGACTGAAGCAGACAGCTTACAGACAGCGTGTGTCACATACAAGCACCAACACACTTCTGTTTTATGTGTGAACTCACACACCCACATCAAAGTTTCATAATCTCTAGTCAATTTTCAAGCATCGACACACACTCCAAGGGACCTCAGCAATCAGATAACTCCCTTGATTAGCTTATCAAATCAGTGCAACAGCAAATGCCACTGAAGCCTCAACACAAAGACATACTCAAGTGTCACACTCAAATCTTTGCTTCTTTGTTTTGGATTCATTCATTCATTATCCTGACCGCTTAGTCTGATGAAGGGTCGTGGGGAAGCCGGAGCCTATCCCAGCAGTTTTTGGGTGACAGGCAGGATACACCCTGGACAGCTTGCCAGTCCATCGCAGGACAACACAGAGACAAAAAACCACACATACTCACACTCCCTCCTATGGGCAATTTAGAGTAACCAATTAACCTGACATGGATGTCTTTGGACAGTGGGAGGAAGCCGGAGAACCCAGAGAGAACCCACGCATACAAGGGGAGAACATGCAAACTCCACACAGAAAGGCCACTGCCCAAGCCTCGCTCCGGGGTCCTAGCCTTGACCAGGGACCTTATTGCTGTGAGGCCACAGTGCTAACCACCATGCCACTGTGCAGCCCCTGTTACCCAAGTATATGGTCTATATTCAATTCCATTCAGGAATATAAGAAGCAAAGCTCTGTAAATTGTGAAAGGCATCGACTTGTCTCCTGCGTATTACTGGCCAAGCATAGCCAACCAACTTCAAGCTGCAAGGAGTGTGGACAGAGCAGCTCAGAAATCCCACTGAAGCCCGGCGGTATCTGCGGACAGGCGCACAATTCCTTTCTTGAGCCTGACTGTGATGTGGGGCTCATGATGTCCTCTGTGCTTTGAACTGAAGAAGCAAGGAAAAGGATGGAGGAGGAGAGAGTAAGTGTGGAAGGATGCTGCAGTTAGAATACTGAGGTGGACAGAGATGAATGAGGTGAGACAAAGGCAGAGCGGGATACTGAAGGAAAGGAGCCAGAGATGGGGAGCCAAGCAGGGAGAGAGTGCATATTTGAACAAATATATACACTGTATGTATATACAGAGAGAGAGAGAGGGGGGGGGGGGGGGGGGGGGGGGGGGGGGGGGGGAGGGACAGAGTAAGTGCCACAGAGGCAGAAAGCTAAAATCTTGTCTGTGGGAAGTTTGTGGGAAGACTTTGAGAGGATAATTAGAAAGAGTGACTCCAGAAGTGGCAAGTAAGTTCTCAGTTCTAAGCCTTCATGCAGTGGGATTAGACTTGGACTCAAGTGCACACTCCCTCCTTCCATCTCTCCCTCCCTGTACTCCCACTCTGCTCTAAAGTGGACCGCTGACAGCACTGCAACAGGGACGAGCAAAGCATTGCTCTTTTTCTCTTTCAGTTCTCTTACAGAATAAAATCTCCATTTCTGCAGCATCTACAATGTAGAGAATCTGTGCAGTTATAGGAATCAACCAGCTATGATTATGAGCTATATATTATCATAATACACAATTAAAATGATATGTAGTCATAATACTCCAAATTTGATGAGGCATGTCAGCAAGGATTTCAATTAACTCTGCACTACATTCTTGCAAAGTGTAATCAATATTTTGTCACTCCCATGCTTTTAAATAAAATTGATTGGAGGTTTATTATCATCATCATCACACAGAATGGCATGTTGTAAAATTAAAAACTTTACGTGGTTAAGGTATTCTTCTGAAAATGTTCTGCAACATTAAGCTGTTGTCCCACATACAGTAGATGGAAAGCCATGAAATAACGCTGTCAGTGGGTCCTGCTAACCATCTAGCAGTCTGATCCCTGACTTTGCTTTAACAAACATTGTCCAAAAGTCCACTGGAAGCACATGCTTTGCTGAGGCATGAGTAGAAACTAATGATGTACCGCGCCAGTGAACACAATGCGGGCTTGCATGTGCAGCAGAGTACAGTCAAACTACATTTTGCTCTTTTGTTTTGTGCTGATTGTGGTAAGGAAATGGCTCCACCAGGGATTTGCAAGTAGGTCCTATGATGATAACTCAGAGTAAAAAGATGCTACACATTTCTAGAAAACACAAATCCATATTGTCTCAACAACTGTTAGGTTACACAAAGATGCATAATTTTAAAGTCTGTCAGCAAATGTGAAAAAGCTTGTTCCTCCACCCTTTGGGTGACATGCATAATTCAAATCAGCGTAATTCCTAAAACATTTATGCAACCAACATAACTCCAATGGATTCTGAAATCTAACAAGTGGAGCTTTCTATTGATATTGCAGGATTTATGGGATATTGTAGGATTACCTGTGTGGGGGATGGTGAGAAGAGTATAACAGGAAAGCTGTTCTCTCACCAGTGACATGGTCAGCTTTAAAGGGTTAATAACCAGTAAACAAGAGTGGAGGTGGTTTGAGTCCTGAATAAACATAACCAGAGTCAGCTGGTTATATATGAGCCATGTCATGACTGGGTTAGGGCTTGGAAATAAAATCATTGTTTCTGTTAAATATTCCAAACACTGATGGAATGATTGATACTCCAGTTTCTCTTGGCTAAGAAATGGTGGCAATATACATTTCTCATTGTTTTAAGAAGTACAAAACAACCTTTAATGTTGTCTTCTAAATTTCTTTATGCCTTCTACAAAGGCAACATCAAACTCAGAAAATAGCTTGCATTTAATCAAATGACCTTGCAAACGGATGAACCTCTGGTGAACAAATCATCTCAAATAGCTATGTTGTGCAGGGAAGATGGGAGATGTTATCTGTTTATTTTAAAAGTTTAGATACAAATTTGAGCACTAAATATATTAATAACTAGAGATGTTCGATTATATCAGGATACCTTTGTTATCGGCCGATATCGATATTATTGGCATATATTATCAGCTGATATTGAAGTTAAAATGCAGTATCAGAACTTATCTGTGTTGGTATTTACTTTTATTATTAAAAAAAAACTTTTACACAACATAAACATATTTCAAACTATTTGTCTGAGTCTCCTCTAACTCAAAATAACAGAATAAAATTGATGCCATGTATATTTTTTTAGACTTGCCCCAAATATATCATTATTGGTTGATGTTGGTATCGGTAATTAAGAGTTGGACAAAATTGTATTGGATATTGGTTAAAAAAACAAAAAAGGCCAATATCAAATATGCTTACAAATAACATTTAGTTATGCGAAGGCATACATCTAATATGTAATCCAAGAAAGTGTTTGACATTGGTAAAATACCAATCAGTTCAGTTAATTAACATCTTGAACATTTTGGTGCTTCTGCACAGCCAACAGATGAACGTTTAGAAAACTATGAAAGGTAGTTGGAATTAAGACCCATTATGAAAAATCCTGCATCATTTTTTGTCCTTTTAGTATTAGTCGTTCCAGGATCTGGTGTTTTCATAGCGCCGTTGCTACGTGTGTCGGGTGTGAACAAACAACGACTGGTTGTTTCAGTCTGTCATGGCCCAGATTCCTCATGAGATCCCATTTTTTTATCATCTTCATCATAAAGCCCGCTAGAACATCAAGAAAAGAGATTATCTTAAGCTGAATTAGCTCAGCTCGTGCATTGTCAGCTTCTTGCTTAGCAACAAGAAGAAACACAAGGAAACAGCTTTGGCATGCTTTGACTCAGCTCATTTTGATGCCAACAAAATGGTTCAATAACCATTTTTGTCTGTCTGTAAAATCCTTGGCTCCTTTTCCTTTGTTATGACTTCACTAGGATCGGTGACGTGACCCCAATCTGTTTCCCAATTTGAACAACTGAAACAACCAGAACCTAAATATAAGGCGTTGTGGTTCTCCAGTTTTTCTGTTCATGATATCGAGCTCCATGATGCGGTACAGAGAATGCTGAAGGTGTAGAAAAGCTGACCCCACCCTGAACATCGTCACTTTGATAACAAGCCTCCCGACAATGCATTAGCCTCTGAGTGACTCGACTATGCCATCTAGCAAACCACTCTGCCTTTGTCAGGGACAGAAATCTTTCCTGGATGCAAAAATTAGCAGAACTTACCTAAACTGATGCAAATAATAATAAGGAAACAAAGTGGAATAATTGTGTTGCAGGATGTTGGAGGGGTTTCAAGCAGCTCAGAGGAACAATCTGGTGTGCTCTTCTTTTCAGTTATCCATATAAGGATTCAACTAATTGGAAAAATTAGGATTTCCTTGTTTAAAGATATTACTTGAAGCTGTCATTAAACATGGTCCACATTGCTGGGATGTTGTACTTCTGAAAACTGCATTGTCCCCATTTTTCCACTTTAATTTCATTAACTGGTAAGATTCATAATCACTTAGTACAATGTAAAGCCATACCCTTTTAATCACATCCTATTATCTGGATGACAGACAACCACATTTGGATCGTCAGCTGCAAATGGAGCTGTTAATTGGTAGCTGGACTCGCCACTAGGACTTGTCTGTCCTAGTTTAGGTTATATTACTCCTTTCCTAAGCCTAAAACATCCAAAATTTGGACATATAAATATGTGCAATTTGCATTAAAATTTAAGTAAGCCATTCCTTCTTCTAATGCAGACATTTTCATGGGCTTGATTACAAAAATACATCCACTTACATCTGAAAACATCTGCAGGCTGAAGTGCAGCAAACTGCTAACTGGAGCAATGTTTCAAACTGGAGCAAAATCCTGGTCCACTGCCATGACTCATAAAAACTTTGCCACACTGTCAAAGCTACAGATCAAAAAAAAAGATGCAACTCTGGGCCACAAACAATCAAGTCGTCTTCGACTGCAAAGGACTAAAACTTTCTCCACAGATGGCTCACAGCCATCTTTTGGTTTCAGCCCCTGATTTAAGCACATCGGTGTCAAGGTGCTCTATATTTTCCGTTTCTTATAAATGCCCTGGCAACACTCGCAAGCTATCCTGACCTCTTTATCTGTAGCTGTCATTTCTCCTTCCATCTGCTTTCTCCTTTTTGTTTGCCTTCAGCCCCCCTCCTCACCCATTCATGTCTCTTTTCTCGGGTCTTCTCGCTCTCCTCTCGTCTTTTCCCCAGTCTCCTACTTACTGTGCCCTCTTACCACTGTGCCATTTGCAGCACACACACACACGACTGAGGAGACACAGATCTAATTGCACAGGGACCTGCTGTAAAGCATGGCCCCTTTTTTTAAAAATGGCGTCTTGGTATTTCGCAAATCATGTAATGAGTTATGTAATCCGAGCGGTGGCTCTGCAGCAGGTGTGTGTTTTAGGATTAGCTTTAATAAGGTTAAGCAAGTTTTTTTTTTTTTAACAAATGCTGGATTGATTCTGTCATGCATTCTTATCCCGTAGTGTCCTTTTCATCAAAGGATCATTGCAAGGTTAATACAGATACAGACAAATTCATTAACATTTGCACCAAGGCTTAACTGTTAGTCCAAGCTCAGTCCATCCACTTGTATGTCCGCTGACAGCTGGAGGAAACTTCAGCACAAAGACAAAACCCTCAGAGACTAACACAGAGAGGGTCAGAGCCATGTTTTAAACATAGGACTTTTTTCCTCTCTTATGCCACATCGATAACTAGAAAAGCACTCGGAGAGCGCTAACCTCCACCAAGGCCTTTAAAAAGTTCCTGGATCCAAACGATGATCCGGATCACCACTAAAATTAAAAGAGTTCTTCCTTTTCACATTTACAATAACTCCTTAAAATTTAATGAAAATCCGTCAATGACTTTTTGAGAAATCTTGAGCAAAAACAAACTGAGTGCAAGGTAAAGCATAACTTCCTTGGTGGAGGTAATTACAATATAAACCACTGTGTGACTGCTCACTACACACTGATCAGACAAATGCAGCCTAAAATAAAAATGTGTTTTTCATTCAAACCATGACAACCCAGCCTGGCTTATATGCTGCATACAGTCTCTGAGACATTTGCCATCACTTTTTGGTGTAAACTGCTCAAAATCTTGTGGAACAAAATCTCCTTTTTGTCTTTTGGCCCTTTGTGGACACCATATGCTAGAAGACTATAAGAAGTTTGACATATAGCAAGGTAATAAATGGTAAATATCTCCTTTCTTTTTCTTTTTACATTTTGTGAAAAAGATAAAGACCTTATATTCCAAAAAAAAAAAAAAAAAGGTCTTATCTTAACATTTTTTTATGTTAGCATTTTTTCATGAGTTGGGTCTTTATGGGTTAACTCAGTTTTCATCTTTGAAAATGATGCAGCAATAATGCAGACAGATTACAAACACTAATTGAATTGATATTATGAAGTCTATTTCCTGGAAACAAGCAAAACCTGGATGTGACGTGAGTTTACGGTTATAGATTGAATTGATGGTTGGATGCAAGAGATTTTATGTAATAGTTGCTCAAATAACATTTAACAGGACAGCAATAGATACCTATACCGCCTTCCTGTCTACACTGTCAGAAAAGATTCGGGAAATTTATATGACTTGACAAAAGACAGAATTATTGGATTAGTGAGAGTAAAACTGGCCTCTTTTATGCATGCAAATATATAAGTCTGTTAAAACAGTACAAAGTCAAAGCTCTTAAAACTAGAAAAATACATCTGAATTATGTGGTTGGAGGTTTAAAATCTCCTGCATGTGTTTGTATAAGTAGATTCAAATGGACCTAGAGACACCACACGTTTTAAATCCAAACTTAAGTTTATATTAATCCAACTGATTACCAAATAAAGCTGCTCTCATTCACATATTTCTTTAAACATGGCCCACTTTAAAGCATGCATTATTGGACTACAGCAGTTTGAATAAGAGTTTACACACAAGGTAAGCGTTATTTCTTTAGTTTCCCATGTATGCAGCTGCTCTGCAGCTTTATATCGTGAGTTTTTGCTAAGTGACGGTAAGTGATGGATTGATTCCTACAGCACTGAATGCTGACAGGAAACATTATTCTAATGCTGGATTATCAACATATAACACCATGTAAGGAGGTCAGAGGGGAGCAGGAGGATACACACTTGGCTCCCATGAGTCTGACTCGTGTTTCCGTTGAGCCCTAATGTTGCTGTTTATTGCTTTGTTCTGGTCTGGTTTTGGACCTTTTTTCTATTTAAGTGTGCCACTTAGTTAAATGAAAAGACTGAGCTTAGTCATTAAAATTACTTTTTAAGGTAAGAACATCATGCTTGACATCTTGCCTATCCAAAAGCATCACTTTTGGATGCATATGGTGAACTGCAAATTGTTTGAGGAAGGAGCTGGACGTGGAAATTGGTGGCTAAATAAGATTAAAACTGGCGGAGAATCTGAATTGTACTTGTGTTTCTGTGTTTCTACCCTCTGCTGGGTGCTTTAGGGTGCCAAGAGCTGAATCTAAAACAAACTGGAAGGTCAAACATGGAGCCCTTTAAACACTTGGTAGACCTTCTATCTCTGCACAATCCAGCTGATAATGACTGGTTTATTCCGTGCCTTATAAAGTCTTTTGAGCAAAACAAGTTGGTTTGCTTGATGGTAGATGTCCAATTTTTGACTGCGTGATAGAACTTATTCATTTGCATGTACGACTGACACAACACAAAGCCGAGGAGCTTAGATTATAAAAACAGCACACAGAGGAATCGTTTCTCTGGTCAGGACACAATTACACTAATATTTGCTCAAATAGCAAACAACCAATTATAGACAACCATTTCAAGTGAGGTCCACATGTCAGTGCAGCACCTGAACAGGTTCTGTAGCAACGACCCGTCCCCCCTTATGCAAGCTCATCAAGAAAAACCAAGAAAACATTAATACACTCGTTGAAAATTGAATTGAAAAAGCTCAAATCAAATTCATGTATGTGCCCAACATGATGCTGAGAAACAATGAGGGTATTATTACATGCTCTAATACACACTGGTTACGTTTAAATGAAGCCAAATATGAAATCAGATTCTCCAACTAGCTTTTCCTCAACACACTTATCTGTCACAGCACGTGCATGTTCACACACACAGTCTATTATTAATATCTATTTGAAAATACACTAAATAATCCACTACAGCGCTTACTCTCATCATTTACTCTCATCATTTTACCATTTTATATTGTAATTTCATATTTATGAGTACAAATTATTTAGTGTTCAGCACTGGCACTGTGTTTCTTCCATCTTCACCCACCTCTCTGTTCACTGGTTCAGCCTTCATGCAACAGTAAATACGGGTGCTCATTAGCTGGAAAGTATCACGTCCCCAGTTTTTCTCTCTTTTTTCCCCCCACAAACACAAAGATGAGCATATGAATTCATTTAATGAACAGACATAATAAAAGATTAACCAGTGCGAGCACAAACCCCCAATGTTCAGGTGCAAGTGCACACACACACACACACACACACACACACACACAGCTCCCGCAGCTCAGACACAAAGGGGAAAACAGAATTCGCTGTACCTTTGTTTCTACCTACAGGTTTTGGAGAGGAGAAAGAATCCGTGGTGATACAGAAGGAGGAGTGTCATCAT
Source organism: Telmatherina bonti (assembly GCF_933228915.1). Taxonomy (NCBI): domain Eukaryota; kingdom Metazoa; phylum Chordata; class Actinopteri; order Atheriniformes; family Telmatherinidae; genus Telmatherina; species Telmatherina bonti. The sequence goes on along the minus strand of NC_136614.1, from coordinate 28,628,654 downwards.
CATGGTACAGCACCAGAGAAAGACAGCAGAAAGTTGGTGTAAGCTACTGTTAGTCTGCATTAAGTTTGCATCCTGCTAAATGACCCCCCCCCCCCCAGCCCCGCATGCAAAGCGTCGACAATCATGAGAATGATGAGGGAAGTGGGAGAAGCACACATGAGCAGAACACAACAAGCACTTCACGTATTTTAGCTTTTTTTTTTTTTCAATTCTCTTCTTTCATGAACTGTATGAGATGCTGTATGTTTGCTAAAACTGCACCTAAAATCTCAAATTAAATGTAACAGGAGGCCTGGTGACGTCTTAAAGGCAGGGTAGGATTGAAAGTGCAGAGGCCCCTGGGCCCAGAGGGTTCCAGGTGCCCACCTCTACTCCACAACATTGTGAAAATCGTGAATTATACAATGAAACAACATTTCTAAAATCTCTCAGCCGGTGGTACATATAGCAATACACCAGACACCAGACTGCGGTGTAACTATCTGACTTTTATGTGCATTTTGTTTCATGTCCAAACTGCTGTTGAATGCCCTACGTGGCCTCTACATGGGCCCCTGAGCCTGTGCCCATAATGCCCATTGGAAAATCTGGCCTTGCTCATGGGTCATCGCATGGCATCAGTCTTTCTGGTTCGTTTTTAGATTGATTGAATTCCACTTAAATTTCATGTTTTGGCTTTTTGTTGGACGTTTCTCTCATCTATGAATCATTCAAGCATGAAAAAACTGACTTAACCAGGGTTGGTGTGAACAACTTGGCAATTTTACGCCGTTTATTTAGTTTAGTTGCATATACTAAAATGAATTAATGACTTTTTTATTGTATCATATTTGACACATACAGCTTCTGAGACCTTTTGCATCACTCTATGGTAGAAATATATGGTGACAAAATAGTAAAAATACCCCAAAAAAATGATAATTTTATGATGGACTTTGCCGCGTTTTCTTAGGTCGGGCTTTAAAGGGCTAAATAGTGCAGGGATGTCTCCTGCACATAAACCTTATTTGAAAGTGACGACCTTCAGAAATTCGACAAAAACCTGAGCAATAGATCTGGACCCACAGATCATCTATCTACTGTTCGCTGAAGCCTAACTGTAAATGGGCTTCATGGCTGTCATGAAGCTATTGATAAAGGAGAGAAACAGACAATGGGTGGAAAGGTCAGCCTGAAGGTCAGGTGAAGTCTCTGTTCCTCACTGGAGACAAGACAAAGTCTGGATTAAGTTGGGTGAGAGTTTGACTGTATTTGGGATTGAAAATATCCAATCCATGTCACCACGCTTCGAATTAATCAAAGGACTGAAAACACTTCCGATCACGGCGGGGAATTGTTCCTGCCAGCAGAACGATAACAATCAGAAGTTTTTAATCCCGAACAGCTAAACATGTGTCCGTCTTCATCATTTCCAACAGCGGACGGGGATTTCTAACTTATAGAAACAGATGTTTTCACCCAATGATGGAGAAAAGGCTTACGAATGCCAAGCTGCACAAAAGCTGGACTGAAAATCAGAATCAGAGGCGACAGGTCTGATGGAGGGACCAATCCTCTCCAGACTGGACCTCAACATTGCTAAAGCGTTGTAGGATCATCTAAAAATAATGACTGGCAACATCCAAAAGGGAGCCTTGAAAAGTCTCTCAAAATCTGGAAAACTCCTGAATATTACGGAGAAAATACTGAAGAAAGCTTGTTGAAGAGGCTTCAGACTGCGGCAAAGAATAAGGCTCTGAGATTACTGTCCTTAAAAATTATATCTGACAATCATTTGTAAATTAGGAATTTAATGACATACTACATAAAAAAAAATAAATTACAATTCAAGGACAGCTCAGCTAAAGAAGATCATGTTATGAACGTCATGGCCACAGGCTGTTGTCGAGGAAACACGGATAATAATTATTAATCCTTTATCATGTTTATGCTCAGTTAGGCTTAGTTTCAGCAGAGGTTTGTGGATATGTCCGACTGCGGTTAAGGATTGGAAAATTATGTTTCTGCTTTTGGAAAAAAAACTATCCAACAATAAATGCAGTGGACATAAAACTTCATTGACGCATAAATCTCAGAGTCATCCATCTATCCACCATCTTTAAATCAATAACATTTTCATGTTCAATGTGGATTTTAAAGGGAATATTGTGAGAATTTCCATCTTTTAGCCACATTATCTCCACTCCTTCCACATGTTTTGTTCTCTCTAAAGGACTCTCCTTCCTCCTCAAAGATGTCTCCCCAAATTTCTGTGATGTCTTTTCCCATGCAACCCCCCCCCCGCCCCTCCTCCTGGACCGTGTCACTGCATGTTTGCTGCAGAACTTACACTAATGCAGAATTATGTAATGCAAAAAAAAAAAAAACCTGGGTGAAGCTTGGCTGGGGAAACATCGAAGAGAAGAGGCGAGCGAGAGAGAGCGATGTAAGATGTGGGACATGCCATGCACCCCTCCCCACCAACACACACACACACACACACACACACACAAATGTCTGCCCACTTCTCTGCAGCAGCTGTGGGAGCAACATACAAAATGCACATGGACAGGTAGTCAAGGCACGCAGTGTAAATGCATGCTCTGAAACCAGGCCGGGAGGTGAGGAAACCAAAATAATAGAGATCCAGACAGAAAAGAAAAAAAAAAGAAGAGAGTACCTTGTTCTGCCTTCAGGTGTGCGAGGCCTTGAAGAGAAAAGTCAAACAGATGGGAACAGAGAGAAAAAATGAGAACAACAACACACCAATACTGCAGTTGTATTGTCAACATACATGCTTTGCATGATGGCAAACCATGACAATCACACCCAAGTCAAAGCTTCCCAGAAATGCATTAGAAAGCTTTCTATTAATACACAGAAATGACTAAAAGCGGGAACAACTCTGCATATAAAGTAGCTGCGGAAACTGTGCACAGCACATATGGCAATTATAAATGTCATAACTGGATTACTGTTTTCTTTTTTGTTGCTTCCTTTTTTTTTTCTTTTTTTTTGCACTCCTTATGAAAAGGAATGCGTAAATTATTAATGTAAAATGTATGTAAAAATAATTGATAATTTAACTGGAGTTGTGACTAATTCCTCTGAGACTTACCTGGTTTTCTCAGGACTGCTGTTGAGTTGTCACAGGAAGGAAAAAAAATAAATAAATAAAGAGAGAAAGCAGAGAGAAGTATTGAATTAGCAACACACTACACTTGCGCTTGCATGTGGATCAAACATGCAAAACATTACACACTTGTAATCACAGAGCTGTCATGTAAGGAGCAAAGAGATGCGCCTTGACATGCCTGATTAAAATAACTACCTTTGCATCAAACCCTGCGGAAAGAAACAGCAAAAAAAAAAAATTCCATCTGTCCCGTCCTCTCAGGGAGCCAGATTGACATAACTCCTTAGGCAAACAACTCTTTCACATTTTGAATATTGTCACATAACAATAATATTCCGCACCTTGAATCACACAGGTGCCCTCACACACTTTAAAAAAGGCGCATAAATCCAAACCCCCGAGGATTTATGGTGTCGTGGGGTTTGTGGATCTCAAGATGCTTGCTGTCAGACCCATGTTTATTCCTCCTCCACCACTCACCCAACCAATATTCCCCTCCGCCCCCACGCTTTCTCTGGGGGATGCTCACTGTTGGATTCCTGTGCAGTTCATGGAACGACAAGATAGCTAAAAAAGCCACCCATTAAGCTG